>NC_085003.1:23710144-23715144 GCF_963854185.1 Sardina pilchardus
GCAACATTGAAGCAAGATCTCCCATTTGTTCGGGGTTAAGATATGCGACACTGCAGACATTGGTACAAAAGACGCATGATGCAAACCCCTGCCACAACACAAGTGGCTCCCTCCAGCTCGTCTCCAAATGCGCTCTGTAGAACCAGCTGGTTTTGATACAGCGCTGAATTGAAGTGCTCGAGAGTTTTCCCCCGTGTAAGGTTTCTCTTTCTGCAGAAGAATGTCTTGAATGCACCCCTATGAAAAAAGATATGCATGAGATGGAGTATCCAGCGGAGGCCATTTTTCTGGGCTGGAATAGATTCGCTAAGCCTTTCATATGAATTACAGCTCTCAAGCCTTTATCGGATGTGTCACATACAAAAATGTATGGCCAGACTTTTCCGATTCTTCTATTACGTTATTCTTCTTCAATCAATGCCAAACATAATATACTTAGACGCAAAGTCAGCTCAGAGGTATGGTGCAAGTGACTGTCAACATAATGGCTGGGAGATCCACCTCAGCAGGCTTTACTTGATTGTAATTCTGATGATTGACATGCTTGATTACCATCATTTTGCTGAACAGATATTTTGCCCGGCCTTCTACACCCTTGGCAAAGAGCCGGTAGATCAGGAGTGCCAGAACGATTTCATTCCATTCCATTTCAGGATTCTATTCCATTTCAGGATTCCATTCCATTTCAGGATTCTATTCCATTTCAGGATTCCATTCCATTTCAGGATTCCATTCCATTTCAGGATTTTTTGGTTGTTGTGTTGTTGTGTTGTTGTTGTTGTTTCCCCAAAACAGTTTTTCAGAGGTGCGATTTCTCACAGGCTCCTTTGCCGATTCCAGTTTAATTGAACCGAGGCAAAGTGGGGCCTCCATAAAAGACGGGATGGGAGAAGTTCCCTCTGCAGGATTAAAAAGGGAGTCGGAGCGAGACTGTGGATGATATGCAGTATTAATCTTGGTGGCAAGACACAGGGTTGGTAGCTGAGGACTTGTTTAGACAGTAATTACCTGCACTGACGGATAGGCTCTCAAAGTGCATTTGTGTGAACGTGGCCCAGCCACAATGGGAACTTTACATTCTACAATAGATTTTGTACGCTCTGATGCAAATTGGTTTTAATGCAGCCAGCCTGGGTTTTGTCGAGCCGTTTTTTTCATAGTCTCTCAAATGTATTGCAACTGCAATCAGTACACACGGAAAAATTAGCATTTGCAAGGCTTGGATATGGCTGTTTGTTTAATAGCGACCTTGGTAGCATGAGCGTGCACACAGGGTCTCTGGTGAGTCCTTTTTCGCAATAGTGATTTGGTCTGGAATTGCAATCAAATTATCCTGCCTCTAGGTCTTTTCCCCCCAACTCTTTAATGTTAGTTTATGTAGCTATGACATGTGCATGGCAAGATAGCGCTTCTGCCTTTCCAATGAGAAACGACCTCATTGAGAAGGAAGCAAAAGAATTCCTCACCGCACTAAGAGGCACAGTGGCCTCCCTCACTGCCTCTGCCGTCAGACCATTCGGATCTGATTAATTCACAGCCGCATAATAAATAGAATCAATTCCAGCTGAGGCATTAAATTACCTGTAATTGGCCCATTGATTGAATATTCTGATCTAGTTGATTGATTTTATTGTTCATTAATTTAAAACCGAATCACCCACAGCTCAGGTGGATACAGAGGACTGTAGTCATCTTGGAGACAAGCGAGCATTTCCCTTGCTGGTGCCACAAACCGTGTGGGGAAATCTGGATCCTGAGCACACCGAACATGCTTTCTGAGCTCTCCTGACAAAACAAGAGGTTGTGGTCGTACCATTCTCCCTTCCTTTTCAAGTGCCATTGTGCAGCATTCTCCTATTTAGCCCAGTAATTGCAAGCAGATTAGGGCATTATTTCGTTTCCTACCTCAAGTATGATCCAAACAACAGAACAAACAACCCCACACAGCGCAATTACTGTGTAATGGCTGACAAAGTCTGAGAACATTCTAAGTGCTTTAAATAAATAAATAAATAAATCCATAAATCCATAAATCCATAAATGAATAAATACAAATGTACTGTAAATAAAATAAAATAAAATAAAATAAAATACATACAAAAAATCTGATGAAATCAAATCAAGTCAAATAAAAATAAACACCATCTTAAATTTGACGAGGACATTCCATGGAGTCCCAACACAGTTCCCAGGATAGTCACATGCACCATGTTTATTTGAGAGGGCTTTGGCTATAAAACATTAGAAAGACTTGGGAAGCGAATCCTTTTTGAAGACCACCCCCCCACCCCCCCAACCCTGCCTCAGTGTATGCCTCATTGCCATCCTGTTATATAATGTATTTCCCCTGTACTTGCTTCGGCACCCAGACTTTACGCGTATGAATATTTAAAGACAACCATAAAATATCTACCAGTCACTTCCAATTAGGGAGCACCTCTGCTCGACGCCGCAGCCTTTTGTCCTAGACTAATTAAAGTGATCTGCTATTGATGAGGAGCTGGTAGTGAGTGGTCTATTTAAGATCAAAAGAACACGATTGGTGCCTCAGCAGAAAGAGGAAAAATTTAAAAGCGTTTAACTTCATTTGATACTCATCCTAGTGCTGCCTTGATTAGAGGGACAAAAATAGACGGCTAAATTACATAGCCATGATGAAGCGCATTATTGGCCTTGTGCTGGCTAGCTCTCTTGCCGATGCCGTGGCTCCGTGTTTGACATTGTACGTAGCCTCATATGATCTTCGCCATGTCGGATTACATGACCAGGGACACATGAAATGTGATGATACATAGCATCCACTGAGTGTGCACAATACTGACACAACAATGCGTGTTGTCAGTCAGGATGAAGCTCTGGATCCCCTGTGAATCCCGCGCTTGCTCCATCTAGACAAGTACAAGGCCGTATGATGATGGATGTACCCCCAACAAAACAATATGCCTCAAGAAAACTATCATATTGAGGTCGGTGGGGAAAAAGTTTACATTTCAGAAAAAGTTAACATGAAAAAGGAATCTCGTTTCTGTTAACAGTGCTGGCCATGATGACAGAAAAACGGTCTCTTGTTTCATCTGTTAATGTCAACAAATTGTCCAACAAATCGGAGCAAACATTATGAGAATGAACACACTGTGGCAAAGTCATGTTTCCAGTAGCACAGACTGGCTGTATAGGGAGAGCGAGGAGTTCATAGCAGATAGATGTATTTGTTCAGTAGCACTCTAAATAAACATGAGATATTAACCTATGGTGAGGCATGTACTAGATAGACTAGATAGTCAGTATATATTGCAGATATCATTTGTGATCACATATCTTTTTTAGCTCCAGTTGTCAGATTAACAGTACCCTTTCTAGGAAGAACAATGAAATAACTGAATTTTATGGGCAGTTTACCTGTAAGGAAAACTAATATCATTTTTAGTTTGTGCTCATGTATCTCTCTATGTCTCTCTCTCTCTCTCTCTCTCTCTCTCTCTCTCTCTCTCTCTCTCTCTCTCTCTCTCTCTCTCTCTCTCTCTCTCCCTATTTGAAGCATAGGTAGATCCATCTGTATGTCCACCTCTCCTCAGCCTGAGCTGTAAGTCCCACTCAAATCCCAGGCAGGATAATCTCATCCATACACTTCCTCTGCCATCCTCAAACTGGGCTCGTGCTCCGGTCCGCTCAGCCGCTACGTCGTCGTCGTGAGAAGCAAAAAGGATTTCCTCCCTTTACTTGAACACTTCAGTGCATTTGTAAGTCTCTGTCGGCCCGAGGACTCCTCCGGCTTCATGCGATGTCACTCCACAAGCCTCGCTGGACTCGCTGGCCAAATCCATAGTCTGGCCCACGTGATGCCCCGGGGAGCTCTGGGAAGGCTGGAGCAATGAGAGAGAGAGAGAGAGAGAGAGAGAGGGAGAGAGAGAGAGAGAGAGGGAGGGAGGGAGAGAGGGGGGTGAGAGAGAGAGATATATGGAAGGAGAGAAAGGATGAGAAGGAGAGAGGGAAGCAAGAAGAGAGAAAGAGAGGGAGAGAAAGAAAGAGAAGGGAGTGAGAGAGCGAAAAAGAGAGAGAAAGAGAGTAGGGCAGTGTAGCCTATGTTATATGTGAGAGGGAGAGAAATCCTTGTGCCTGATAGCAGCCCATGGAGCTCAGAGTCCCTGCGAAAGACACAGACTCCCTGGGGCTATGGATGTCAACTCTGGCAGTCCTCCACGTCTCCTGTCCAGCTTCTGTGAACGGCTTTTTCCAGGAGAATGATCTCCAGGACACTCGTGCAAACAACCCTGAACAACCGCAAGGGAGAACTGACATGTGGACCATATCTGGCTTTGTGCATGATTGGGTTGTAACAAAAAGAAGATTATCATAATTATCACATGAATTAGATTTGGTATTAGGAATGTTCCTTTACTCAGCACAGATAATGGGAAGATATGTTTCTACTGACTGAAGTTGCTTGTTGTTAGTCAGAAGTCAGCTTCATGGTAATGCTGAAATGTAAGTTGCAAGTTGCAAGTCTGTGCATACAGTAGCAGTCAGAGGTAGAATGGTGAAATATTGACCTTACCTTGTATTTCAGTCAATATTCATACATTTAACATGCCGTTTGTATCAGCCAAAGGTTTCGCTGAATTTTCAATTGGCGTCCACCAACATCCAACCAAGTTTGTTTTATGTCCTTCAGCTGGATACTTTTGATATATCTTCACTTTAATACAAAACAGAATATTTTTTTCAATTTATTTCATTATTTCAATTTAAGATTGTTCTGTGGCCCAAGTGAAATGGATGGCAGTGTTGACTTTCAGACCATTCATCAAACAAAGTTAAGTAAAAAACAAAAAGCAAAAAATAAACTGAGTCTGAGAGACAATATGTACAGTATGTGGGTCAAGAAAATTAATTTCATAACTTATGATTTATCTCAATACTCAATCATTGTAATGCTTTCAAGACACAATAATTCCATTGCTAATGAATGTCAGGTTAGAAAAAACATTTGCTGATTTAAA
>NC_085003.1:23722644-23922644 GCF_963854185.1 Sardina pilchardus
GGAGGTCCTCCACATCCAGGCCACACTGACAGCCACACAAACACCTTTGCCAAGAGGTTTAATTAGTAGGAAATGACATCAGTAATATAAACCAGCTGATTGACATCTATATAAGGCTCTTCATCTAGTCCCATATGCGGTCCTGGCCTCTGCCTGAGTGTGTTTGATGGATGGCTTCAGAGGGTCATTACCAGTGGAATGTATGTCACTGATGTACTGACATATGAGCCCAGGAGGTGCTTGAGCGCCTAGTCGCCTACGCTCTCTGATTTGATGAGAGTCCCGTTTGCAGGACGTATTTTCCCAGCTACAGTATATCTAATTTTACATTTGAGTTTTTTAAATAACAAATATGCCATCGATGTTGAGTCAAAGGCATGCTGTAGCAATGGGCAATTGTATTTCGGTTTTAAATGTCTTTTTTTTTTTTTTTTTTCACAATTCATTTTTAAAACAATCTGTCAAACAATATCCCTGCGGTAGCTTTATGTGGATGTGAAACAAACATGTGCAGTCCCATTTGTTTCTGTAGTTTCAGTTTGACCAAATCTCACCTTCAACTTTCCTTTCCATTGCAACCGAGATACTGTTCTTGCTTTTTCTTTTGGCAGGATCACAGAAAAGACTCCTGCTCCAATTAAAGGTTGAGCATGGCTCAAGGGATAATCCATTCAATTTGGATCTGACTAGCATTGGACCTATACGTATACAGTTTTGAATTTAGTTTAGCTATTGCTCATTTTGCCAGATGCAGCATTAAAGGGCACTGGGGAAGGTATGTGCTCCAATAAGTGCAACTTAAGTTTTACACTGTTGTAAAATCACTATATTCATTCTAGCTCAATGGTGTTTTTTGCCCCCAACGGCATCTTCCAGGCAGCACAGCCTAAAAGGCACTACCTTTACCCTATTCCTAACCTTAACCCCCTCAACCCTCATCCTACCCCTAAACTGAGGAGAGTAGTGCCTTGAAGGCAGCGCTGCCTGGAAGGCACCGTTGAGCGCAAATAATACCAAAGACCATTCATTCTATTACTGTAGAGCATTCTATCACAGCTTGCAATAGGCCAGGTAGCTATAGCATGATGAGCCTGACCCACATGAAGACATAGAGTCTGGGAACTCACCATAGGCAGGGCTCCATCGGAGTGGTGGGATAAACGGTTGTCTTTCAAACTCCCTCTCCACGCAATAGGATAGCGCTACAACCAATCATCTTCTTGTTTTCAAGTAGCAGCAGATGCAGGATGGGTAAATCACGCTTATCGATGCAATTTCTGTTTCCACGTCAGTCATCATTATGTTAAGCCCACCCACTGACTTTATACACAATGTGATTGGCCCGTCATTTCAAATATATACAGTATATATACTGTATACTGTATATATATGTATGTATGCAGTATACAGTGTAAATAATAGATAGATAGCTAGATCAATCGATTGCTTAGTTTGAGCACTTGCCCTTTAGAATACCTGTGTACAGCCCTGCTGACTTACTTGCAAGTGTAATAAAAGTTTTCCCTGCTATCTGATAGTATCAGTGATGCAACTAATATTGCCAGAGACATTGTTTATGTATTGAACATATGGCTGAATGTCCCATTCTGCTACTCTGTTCCAACCATTTTGTAAGTTCAAGAATGTAAAAATAAACTGACAAATATTCCCGGTGCATGTCTGCTGCTCAGTAAGCCTTATAAAATAAAATCTCACCTTTAAGCCGTCTTATGTTCGTCTTGTTGGAAGGAAGTGGTTTATGCGTTAAGCCTTAGCAATATATTCATCTTTAAAGGTTATGCATATTTCAGTTCAAATGTTCCTCAACACAAACCTTTAAATGAACCCAGATGTTATGATGCTGAATAATACATTGAGACCTACTCAAGTGTTAATTATCACTCTTGAAAAAAACAACGTCACTGAATGTGTGCGACTAACACGAGGTGTGCAGTACAAAAACAAGGACGAGGAGGGGGTGTGGAGAGAGCTGTTAAAAAAAATGACAGGGAAAATGAAATGAACTTCAAATGAAAAGCTTGAGCACCTGAGTGTGCAGAGAGGAACGCTTTCTCCTCTCCACAAAGGGCCAATTGATTGGCAGTGCAGAATGAGAGAAAGGTGGAGAGAGACAGAAACTGAAAGAGAGAAAGAAAGAAAGATGGAGATGGGGAGAGGGAGGAAGGGATGGAATGAAATAATCAGAGAGACGGAAGCTGAAAGAGAGAAACAGAGGGAGGATAGAGAGAGAGAGAGAAAGAAAGAAGACAGAAACATACAGAAGAACAGGGCAGACAGAATCTGAAAGAGAGCGATGGAGAACCAGAGGCCGAGGGAGGATAGTGTTTATGTATTTAAGTACGGAAGTGTTTATTTACATAGTGTATTTTTTTCATGCACAAAGTGCTTTCCCATAGAACATTTACACAGTCATGACAGACAACCAGAATCCATAAGTTAAAGAGGAACTATGCTGGTTTGGTGATGTCTTCACTGTTATCTCGGTTTACTCTTGCAGGTTTTTCTGCAGAGCTTCCCCTACAGCTTTAGCATGTATATTTTACAACACTCCTCAATCAGTCAGTCTGCCTTATTTCATGAGCATGATCGCGAGGCTGCAAAACTTTCTGTTTGCCATGCCTCAGGCCCGCTCACATAAGGGGAAGCGAGACCACTATCATTCAACCAAGAATAAGTAAAAAAAACTATTCCAATGATTCTGAAGCTGATCAGTTAAGGTACATTAAGCTAAAAAAAACTTGCATAGTCCACCTTTAAATTGAAGTATTACACATTACCCGCTACCGTTAATATATCCCTTACATTACTTCTCCACTCCCTATGGAAAGTAACGTGTTACATTACTTATGCGCTACTGTGTTGAAATGTGTTTATGGACACTGTAATTGATATCTTGGCGTTTACAAACGGAAGTTCAGAAGTTCATCTAAAGCCATGAAGGCTGTCTCAGAGTCAGTGCCGCCGGATTCCACGTACCCTGATCATGACAGGGTAAAGCACACCATTGCAACATGCATCTCCACGGCAAGTAGAGGCACCTTCGTAGGCAATCTCAAATAGGGGAGTATAGTAATCTTTGATCACACACTGTTAGGAACTGTAGTGCTGTACTTTGATAGTGTGTGCTACAAAGTACTCTGATGGTGACACTGAGCAAACCAACCCGATAGCCTTGAACTGTTGACAGCCACAGCACAGATCTAGTTTAGTATCAGTCCAGGGTATCCTCTCAATCCAGATATCAGGAGGCTAGCATGACATGGCAGCTCTCAGCTCAGCAGCGGCAGCTCGGTGGACTCAGTGACAGGCCTCTCACAGAGCAAATGCAACGTTTCGACCCTACTGGGTCTTCATCAGGCACATTTTTGTTTTTACCTGATGAAGACCCAATAGGGTCGAAATGTTGCATTTTTTCATTAAACGGGAGCAATTTATCAGTGTTGCGGACATTACATTCCTTCCAAAGTTACTCTCCATTTGTCCTGCACCTGCAAGGTGAGATGTGCACACAGCTACTTTTCCGGAACTCCCATAGAGCAGCCCTACAGCAGTCCTCAGCGATCAGGATCACTCTGACCAGACGCTGCGCTGCGTTGCATTGATACACACAGATGGAGGGATCTCTAAACAGATCTAGCGATATGGCAATACTGGCAGTAGGCAGAGCATTACCAGGACTAACTAGCCTGAAAAAAATCCAGACCCAAAGATTAGGGGTCTGGCCACGAATAATGTAATGTAATGTAATGGCCCAACTTGAGGGGCGGCACCAAGCATGCATTTGAAGATCTCATTGCACGCAATTGGATAACACTACGGCCAATGTTTACTGACTTCCCACGCTGCAGCACTGTTGTCATCTGTTCAGCTCGCCTCTGGTTCGCCTATATCGGATACACTGATGTGATTGGTTTCCCCCAAACGTGCAAAAGTGACGTGCATCATTACTCATTGCCAGAGTAGCTCGCAGAGACAATTCATATTGTGCTTTTGCGAGAAGTCTGGATTTCCTGGGTAAGGACTAACTATCAAAAATAGTAGTTAAGATGGAGAGAAAGAGAGTGGGTGGGATAGGCTGGGGGAACCCTGCCTGAATTTCCAGTGAATTCAAATTTCGCCCGGCAGCTCAGGCTGGAAACCTGTACATCTATCTCCTCTGTTCCCTGCCAGAACCTTTGGCTCCAATCAGAAACTAGTTTATCCAAAAGACGCACCGGATCATTTGTATGATTGGTTGAGTGACTATCCAAGCGTACAGAGTCATTTGAACGATGCCCATTGATCATGCCTCTTGTGCAGTAGAAAAAAAGCGCAGCCTCCCCATACTAATGTTCAATCTTAAAAGATTGAGCTTATTATGGTGATAGAGAGACTAAGGGTGGGAGGGAGGGAGAAAGTGAGTCACCAGAGGGGATGATGGGGGCTGAGGCAAAGGCTAAAGGAAGGAAGCAGACCACCCAGGCTCCATTCAGGGAGGGCGGAAGAGAGAAGGAAGGTATTGATGCAGAGAGAAAAAACGATGGAAGGGCCCCCTCCGCAAGTCACCGTAGTGTCTGTGTGATGGGGAAACAGCAAGGCTCCTCAAATAACAATTGATTTGAACTGTGACTGGCCAGCCTAGGGACCTCATGTGGTCAAGCAATTGGCTGAGCGAGAGGAGAGGAGAGGAGAAGAGAGAAGGCCAACTCTAGTCTGGCTTTGGTTCTATCTGTGGCCAGCTGTTTGAGTGGGACTCACAATAGTTACACAGTCCACAGCATTTACATGGGCAGATTTGAAAGCAGCACAGTTATGTCAGCAAAAAACAAAGAGCCACAGATGTAGGGCTGAGTAGGACATCTTACATGTCCATTTGCGTGCATGTGTGTGTGTGTGTGTGTGTGTGAGAGAGAGAGAGAGAGAGAGAGAGATGACCGTTTACGTGGCTGTGTGTTACTTGGTGCATTGGAATGTAAACACATGAATAAATAATGGCCATTAAATGGCCATCTCTATATTTAGCCTGCTTTTTTTCCTCCCACTAATCCCCTGGCATTTAAGCCTTGTGTTGAAACGG
This sequence comes from Sardina pilchardus, assembly GCF_963854185.1. Taxonomy (NCBI): domain Eukaryota; kingdom Metazoa; phylum Chordata; class Actinopteri; order Clupeiformes; family Clupeidae; genus Sardina; species Sardina pilchardus. The sequence continues at coordinate 23,727,722 of NC_085003.1, forward strand.
CCGAGAGATTTAATCAAGTCACCCTTTGATGACATGAGCACACCTCATGGGGCATGGGGGGGGGGAGCCGGCGTTGGCCCACACAGACAGAATAACCAATTAAAGCCCAGAAACCCTCAGCTGTAGCAGGCCTCCTCTCAGTCAGATGGAATCACTGTGTCGTTCCCTGAAGTGAACACTGGTGTCATCTATTCCTTTCCTCTGTTCTATCACTCTCTCTCTCTCTCTCTCTTTTTCTCTGTTCCCTGTCCTCCTCCTCTCTCTTGTTCCCTCTTTCGCTCGCTACCTCTTAGCCATAGTCAGTCTCAATTATGGAGTGAAATGCTGTAATATGGATTTTATTATCGCCTTGAAACAATGACAGGGCATGTTTTTTTGGCTGCCATCACAGTGATCTTGAGAAGTGTGCGTGGGAGAGTTGTCACGTACGCGCGCAGAGGAGAAATAGCCATCGTGCCAAATTTGTATCACTGTACGTTACGGTGACGAAAAAGAAGAGAGAGGGGGGGGGGGAGGAGGGGGGCGGCGGGGGGGGGGGTGGTTGGCGTTTCATTCTACCGGGGTGCCGGATTTACTGCCACTGCGGCGTGCCAGCTGTCATCAGAAGCTACTGCCACCTCTCCTCTCCTCTCTGATGTACAGCTCTGGGGCCACACGGCAGGCAGGCAGGCAGGATGGCGACACCACCCCAGACGCCACATAACCAGGCTTCACGCATCTTCTGTGATTGCGTTAGAAGAAGAGTCAGAGAGAGAGAGAGAGAGGAATGCAGGGAGGGAGGGAGGGAAGGAGGGAGGGAGAGATAAGAGATAGAGAGTGCAAAAGCTGGCGTGTGATGGGTGGTCTTTTGTTCGCACCACCCCACAGTGCGATTCATCCCCACCACCACCACCACCACCATCACCATCGCTACCACTGCCAGTCCCATCTCTCGTAAAGCTATCTGCCTGCCCAGCCCCCCCCCCCCACTGATGGGTCCACATCCATTAGCACATGAGCACACATATGAACCTGCATAATAGATAAATATGAAGAAAGCACGCAGAGGTAGGCCATTGCGAATCCTAGTGAATGTGACACGGTGTAACACCCACCTGGCACGAGCTGTGCGTGGCCCCACTTAAGGGGAATGGGGATGGCTTTGCTGCTGTTGCTGGTGGCGGGGGATGCGAAGTTGCTCCCCATATTCACAGCCACTGCACTGGTCTTCAGCGCCTGAGATAGCGATAGCGGCCGTTAGCTTGAGCACCACTGAGGAGCTTGCCTATACTTAGCGGTACTTACTTACTTACTTTCTGTGCAGGGGAGCTCGTCTCAGGCGCCTGAAGGTGGATGCCACATATAAGAGCACAGCCCGGGGGCATGACGGAGAAGCCACCGCATCCGCGTGGAGGTATGGAACACAGCAGGGAAGATGTGGTGTGGGTGGGAGGTGTGATAGGTGGTTGGGGGCGGCAGGTTGGAAGAGGGTGCAAATGATGTCAGTGTGCCATGGGGAACTTCACATATATACACACACACACACTAGCGTGGGCTGGCCAGCTGTAATTTGTTTATTCTGCCTGCCTCTCGAGGCTGTGCATATGTGTACGAGTGTTTGTGCATATTTGAGTGCCAATGTGCGTGTGTGTGTGTGTGTGCGTGTGTGCATTTGCGTGTGCGTGCGTGAGAGGAGACTGGGTTTAAGTGCCCATACTGTCGGGCGTGTGGCGTCAAGATGAAACGTCATTTGAATGAGGAGAGAAGGGAAGGATGAGAAGAGATGGGGTGACTATATGGAATGTACTGTATTTACATAACAGCCTTTGTATTTCATGTTTAGGTTTCTCAGTTGATGTCGTCATTGTTGTTGTTGTTGTTATATTTCTTCATCGTGTTGCTGTTCCCCTTATTGTCAAGTACTTATAACACAATTGTGCCGACAGCCACGCCTGGAGGAGTGGCGCGACGTGAAAAAAACATCTGGCCCCGACGCTTTGTTCGTGATTCTCCCCGCAGTCTTCCTCTCGTACAGTATGTGCATGCACGTGCAGCCAGGGCCTCGCTTGCTGCTGTCATGTGAAGAGGCTTCCACTTCCTGCATAAGCGGCATGCACAGATGTGTGATGGCTTTGGTGGAGATGGAGACCGTGGTTTGTGGGGTCGTGGCAGCTCGGGGATTGAGTCTTAGATGGGTGCTGGGAAGACTTAACAGAGAATTGACAGAGGGATGTTTGTGTGTGTGTGTGTGTGTGTGTGTGTGTGTGCGTGCGTGTGTGTGTGTGGGTGGATGGGCGGGGGATGCGGCTGTGGCACGCGACCTGCAGGGTGATTACTTGCATTCTCAGTCTCCTGTTGAGGGAGCAGACAGACAAACAAACAACAACAACAACAACAGCGCCGCAAGAGGGGGTGTGCTTGGCCTCTCAGGCCAGCAAGACATTAAAGGAGCCACTCAGAGGAGGAGGGAAATGACACTAAACAAGCACAAGCGCAGCCGGCACAGACTCGCAGACAGTGTCACATTACAGCTGGTTTATATATCAGGGTTAGGGTGGTGTGCGTGTTTGCGTGTTTGTTTGTGTTTATGCTTGTGTGTGTGTGCGTGGGTGGGGGAACAAACACCAGGAACACAATGTCACATTAAGCACCCCCCCTCTTGGCTGTTTTTCTGCGTGATGACCTCTATGGCCAATTACAGTCGACGGTTGACTTGTCTTTGACGACAACAGCGGATAGACGGGGTGCTCTCACTGCCCGCCGTTTGACTCCTTACCATATATGCCTATTAACATCACAATGGCGTACACGGGCTTATGTAAATGCTTACTCACACAGTGGCCGTCCGCCAGCTCCATGTATTAGTGGAAGGGCTGATAAGAGTGGACGTGTGGGAAGAATACACCATGAGGAAAAGTTGATGCTGGGATTATTTTAGCGGGGATACTACAGTACCGCCATGTTGAAAGCATTTGCACACCACACGTACATCCATTTTTTTCCTTCACATTTGGAAAAGATAAATTCTAGCCTTGAAAGGCACAAAAGGGACTTAATTAAATAAGGGCAGCTGATTCGGCGCAGGGTTAAAATGAAGTGCGTTTTTTTTTTTTTTGCCCGTGCAAAGCTGTGCTCATGGTTGGCAGGAATTCCCTGAACTGAGGTATTCCCTGACCAGATAACATGTTGAACATCCTTGAGAGCAAAACATTTTTTATTTTATTTTTTTTCAAACAGCAACCATCACTGAAAGGCAATTTTCAAACTCGTTATTTTTCATTGTTGTTTTTCCAACACTTCTTCCACTGGGCACAGTTTTTCTTTGACTCAGAAAACTACTGAATGACTTACCTAACACTATCATTTATTGTGAACACCTACCGAAAGGAACAACTCACTTCACTCAACTTATTTCAAAAGTTTATATTTGAGTGGAGAACCAACCATTGCTCTGTTATTTAAACTGAGGTGGTGCATCTAGCCCTATATGTACACTATCCGGACGAAAGAGAGAGAGAGAAAGGTCAGGGTGAAATCGAGAGAGACCGAGAGTGGTAGAAAGGAGGAGAGGGGTGGGAGGGAGGGAAGGAGGGAGGGAGAGAGACAGAGAGAGGGGCAGGAGAGACTGCCCGGGACCCTTTACCTGAGTTAATAGGAAATGCAGGCCGGGGCAGTGGTGTCGCCAAGTCCCTTTTGTCCCTGTGGAAATGACCCTTAATTAGGCCCCTCTCTGCCAGCTGAAATGAGAGTGCTGCAGCCCAGGAGTCGGGAGTGTGTGTCAGTGCATGTGTGTGCACACGTGTGTGTGTGTGTCTTTGACAGTGTGTGTGCGTGTGCGTGTGGGTGACTTTTTTACTGAAGGGAAAAGACCGTTATTATACAAGTGGTGTGTGTGTGTGTGTGTGTGTGTGTGTGTGTGTGTGTGTGTGTGTGCGCATCCACTATCTTGGTCTCCATTTCTAAGGGAGTCTTGGCCAATGTGTATGCAATGCGTGTACATGTTTTTGTGAGATTGCATATGTGTGTGTATGTTCTGTGTGATGTGTGTGTGTGTGTGTGTATATTTCTGTGTGTGTGTGTGTGTGTGTGTGTGTTTTATTCTGTGTGTGTGTGTGTGTGTGTGTTATTCTGTGTGTGTATGTGTGTGTATTTCTCTCTCTCTGTGTGTGTGTGTGTGTGTGTGTGTGTGTGTGTGTGTGTGTGTGTGTGTGTGTGTGTGTGTGTGTGTGTATGTGTGTGTGTGCATTTCTGTGTGTGTGTGTGTGTGTGTGTGTGTGTGTGTGTGTGTGCATGTGACAGAGGGCCCCGGCTGCCGTCGTCCCTCATCTGTGAATGCGACTGGCCTCACTTCATCAGCCGTTCAATTAGCGGGATGTGTAGTGGCAGAAGTGATGGTGTCAGGCCTCTGATTCCGCTCCTGCCGTGCTCCACGCTCTTCTCTTCTCTTTGTGTGCTTGTGTGCGCGCGCGTATGTGTGTGTGTGTGTGTGTGTGTGCGTGCGTGTGTGTGTGCTCAGCCCGCGTTCCAGGCAGCTGTCAGGAGCCATTTTCCTGCTGAAAAGTGAACCGCTGCGCTCCCCTCTGCACTGTGTGATCCCCGCAGTCTGCTCCACCGCACTCGCCACTATTAACCCTCTACACTTACTTTCTCTCTCTCTCTCTCTCCCTTCTGTTTCCTTCTCTCTCTCTCTCTCTCTCTCTCTCTCTCTCTCTCTCCCAAACACACTCACACACACACACACACACACACAGGTATACACACACACACACACACACACACACACATATACACACACACACTAACACTGAGGTATGTGTGCACCTGGCAGAAAGGCTTGCTTTTCTCTTTGGCATACGCCCACTGCATTTGCCAGGCATGCTGTTTGTGTGTTGTGTTTGTGTGCGTGCAAGTGCGTGTGTGTGTGTGTGTGTGTGTGTGTTTAGTGTTTGTCCTTTTTTTCCCACGTCTAGCCAGAGCCGGCGGCTGAAGAAATCCTCTTGGATGAAATCCACCTGTGAGGGCCACTGAGGGGAGATGAGACAAATCAAAAAGGGGGTAGTGGGGGTGGAGGGGGGGGGGGGGGCGAGATAACACAACACTTCACTCCAGTCGAGTCGAGTCCACCTCTGTTGTAGCTACATGACTCAGACCCAGAAGGAGACGTAGCGTGTGACGGAGTCGCATTAGAGAGACGAGCACCTGCCTAGCGGTGGTGCTATACAGACTACAGCGAGCTGCCTCCATCACCAAACCGCTGTTGTAGCTACGTAGGTGTAGATACGTGACGTGTGACGGAGTTGCATCAGAGAGACAGGCACCTGCCTAGCGGTGGTGCTATACGGACTACAGCGAGCTGCCTCCATCACCAAACCGCTGTTGTAGCTATACGTAGGTGTAGATACGTTACGTGTGACGGAGTTGCATCAGAGAGACAAGCACCTGCCTAGCGGTGGTTCCACGGACTACAGCAAGCTGCCTCCATCACCACTGCTGCTGTAGCTACTTATAGCTAAGGTGTGATGGAGTTGCATCAGAGAGACCAACACCTGTCTAGTGGTGGTTCCACCGACTACAATGAGTTGTCTCCGGCACCACGGCCGTTTCCCCCCTGTTCACTTCCTCCTCTTTTTTTTTTGTGGGAGCCGGCTGAACCTGTGGCCCCCCATTGAGACGCCGAAGCTGTCAGACCGAAGAGTGCGGGGCCCCTGTCTGTCCTATTTGCCGGAATTCGCCCCGGCCCCTTTATTAAGAGGTCCCTCCACGCTGTGCCCCGGCTGATGTGAAAAGTTCAGCTCCTCCGCCTCCCGCCAAGCCAGCTGCCGGCCAGGCTGAGATAATTGATGCCCCTCATCACTCCGTCCCTCCGACTCATTTACTTCCTTTGTGCTCCCTTTGTGCTTCTCTCCCTTTCAGAACATCACTCGCTTTCACCTGCAATTCTTATTTTACGCAGAAGCCTCGCCCTCCCTCCCCTCGCTATAGGGCTGGGGCTGGGACTGAGCCTTGCTCAACTCAGCTCTATGTCTCCATCTGCTGGACGGAAGTAGCACTGCAGCCACCTTTTTCCACTATCCTGCTGCTTGCTAGTCAGACGGTTGGTTATATTTAGCTATTGTTTGTCTTGGATGAGCAATTGGTTTATGAACTGATGAGCAATGGGATTAGACCTTCAAATAGCCTAGCAAGGATTAGACATGTATGATGACATGTTGTCTTCACAGCGTCATGCCGGGCCTGGCTAACACATGGCAGCAGACTGTCCATATTGGACTGTGAGCAGGCGTGCTGGAGAGTTTCTGCTCCACTTCATCACCCAGCATGCTGGAGCCCCATTCACTTCAGTGAAGCACGCTGTCCTTGTGCTATTATAGAACGCAGTCCTCCACTACAATATCAGTGAAAGTTCACCACTGCAAGGTGGGCCACTCAGTACACTCGTGTATGGCGAAGGACAGCCTCTGAAACATAGTCCCTGTGTGGGTAGTGTATCCGGTCATCAAAACACCTCATACAACACACACATTCAGCATACACATAGCATTGCATTGACACACGTGTAGCCGACCTCCAAGCCCCTGGCGAAGGATAACGATGCTCCTTGTAGTAGACAGGAATCAGGATAGTAGGTGCTGAATCTTCAAAGGCACAAGATCAATGCAAGCACTACAAATGATCTTTGTTGGGTTTTGAATGAAGTCTAATGGCACATAGTTAGGCGCTTGGAACTGGCTCCCATCAGGGGGTAGAGCGCCACGGTGTCTGGCAAGTGCAGGCAGGGGCAGAAGTGAATGAGTGACTGTGTGCGAGTGAGTGAGTGAGTGTGTGTGTGTGTGTATGTGTCTGTGCATATGTGTGTGTGTGTGTGTGTGTGTGTGTGTGTGTGTGTCTGTGTGTGTGTGTGTGTGTGCGAGTGTATGAGTGTGAGTGAATGAGTGTGTCTGTGAGTGTGTGTGTGTGTGCGTGGGGGGGCAAATACAGCTGCATTGCCCCTCTAATTATTCGGCTGTGCACATGAGGAGGATGTAAATTGCAGTGGGAGGCGGCGCGTGGCGTGGTGTGGTGCAGGCTTTCCTCAGCGGGAGAAGGAGGCGGTGGTGCGGGGCTCCGCACATGAGCCCGCGCTAATGGGAGGAGGAAGTCCGGATAAAGGAGCTCTTTTCATGCTGTATCCACGGCGATAATGAGGACTGTCGTCTGATGGATTACCCAGATTCATTCCACAAAGACTGGCCCATTTTTCCCCACTCTTCCTCCCCAAACCCCCCCCTCCCTCGTTTGTGTCCTCTCTCTTCTCTCTCCTCTGCCTCTCTTCCTCTTTTCCTGCCTCCTCCTCCTCCTCCTCCATCACAAACCCCACCCAAATTCACACCACTTCTTCACTCTCAACCTGAGCAATTCCATCCTCCTCCATCCTTCTCTTCCCCAAAATCCTTGGTTGGTTCAACAAAGGCCAGAGCTGTTTTAAATGCCATTTGCTTTAATCATTTGTCTCGTTCAGATGGGAATTTATTCCTGCACTCATTTGCGCTGCAATAATAAATCAGTTTGGTTATTAATCGGAGGGGCCTGAGCTCTGCTCCTGTGTGGATTGTGCTGCATCAGCAGACACCAGCACACTGTCCTCGTCAGGGGGGAGAGTCTCACTCTCTCTCACACTCCTCACTCTCTCTGTCTCACACACACACATGCACACACACACTCACACGCACGCACACACACACAAACGCACGCACACGCACACAAACGCACACACGCATGGACGCACGCACGCACACACACACACACACACACACACACACACACACTCCTTGCCCTAACTCCCACTTCCCCTCTGGACAATGCTGAGATGAACCCCTGCCTCATCACATTCAAAGAGGGCTCCTCAGCAAACACGCCTGGCTTGTGGCTATGTGCTGCACAGCAAAAACCCAGTGTGAGGAGTCAGACCCAAGCCCCAGCCCCCAGGACAGGCTCTGTCTCTTCCCCTCTCTATTTCTCCCTCTCTCTCTCTCTCTCTCTCTCTCCCTCTCTCCCTTTCTCTCCTCTCTCTCTAGCTCTCAAACTCTCTCTCTCCCTCTCCCTCACTGTATCTCAGTCAGTTTCTCCATATTTCTCTCCCTGTGTTTCTCCTCTCTCTCTTTCAGTTTTTTCCCTACATACTGTATAGTATCTCTCTCTCCTTTCTCTTGCAGTTTCTCTCTCTCTCTCTCTCTAAGTTAATCTCTCAATCTTCTCCTCTCATTCAGTTTCTCTCTCTCTCTCTCTCTCTCTCTCTCCCCTGTTCAGTTTCTCTCTCTCCGCCTGGTAGGGACGATGCTACTAGAGAGAGTGTTGCCGCTGCAGCGCTGCCATGTGGACTTGGTGCTGTGGAGTTGCTTGTTTCCCGGGGTGCCTCGTCGGCTGCTTCCTGGGTGCGGGCCAGAATAAAGCACTGTAATGGGAGATAAACCTCGCCCCCATCTTTAAGACAGAGGAAATGGAGCTTGTCTCATCGGAGGCGAGGGGAAGGGGGGGGGGGTGTTGTGGGTGTCGATGGCGATGGTGCAGCGAGTGAAGAGGAGGCTCACAACTGTATTTAGCGCCGCTTTTAAGGGAGCCCCCATGGCTGGCATAAAAGTCGGCGCAATCGCCAGTAAACGGCTGTTGCCTCCGCGCGGTCACTGTGTTTAGCACATCCTTGGGCATAAACAAAAAAAAACAGCGAGTAGAGTAGAAGAGGGGAGAGGGGGGAGAAGGGGGCACTTTTCCTCTCGTTTAATTGCATCTGTAATTTATCGCCTGACTGCTAATTAAATCTCCAGCCAGTCGGCCAGCCTCGCCACGGCTATGGGCATGTGCCAGGCCTTCCTCCGTGCACAGCCTGCCACGACTCACCATAGCCCAGCCAGCAGGCGCGAGTGGGTGAGGGGAGGGGGGGGGGGCATGTGCCTGTCTGTGTGAGAGGCAAAAGAGGGATAGAAGGAGTGAGAGGGAAAGAAGGGGAGAGAGAGAGAGAGAGAGAGAGAGAGAGAGCCTGGGCCCCTGGTAGAGGAGCAGCACAACCTGACAGCGCAGCAACACTTGTCAGAAGAGTCACCACGGTTCATACACACACCATCCCATTAGCCTGACTGCATTGGAAGGAAACCGATGAGTCACGCTTCCTCTCTCCCTCTCTCTCTCACTCTTCCTTCCTCCATCTCTCTATCTTCTTCTCTCTCCATCTCTCTCTTCCTCCCTCTCTCTCTCTCTATCTCATCTCTTTTTCTCTCTTCCTCCATCTCCCTCTCTCTGGTGCTCTCTCTCTCTTTCTGGCAAGCATTCGCAGGGGTGGTGTGATGGGAGATCAGTCCAGGACCACGAGGGAGCGGAGAGACATCATATATGTATTAGCCTTGGCTATTCCCAGCAGTCACAGTGCAAGCGGATGCCATGATGGCAAGTGACAGCTGCCCACTTGCACTCTTCAGACCCACAGCGCACACGCCACCCCGTCCCCACCTCCTCCACAGCAGCCTCTTTTATCCCTGCCACTCCGGGTCCACCGTCAGGCACGGGAACAGGCACAGGCAGCGTCGGGAGGGACATGGCGTCAGTGAGCGGCTGATGGTTTTCACTAAAAAGGCCAGGGCTGTACGCTAGCTTGTTTTGCTCGTAGCACGGGTGCTACACATAGGGTTCATAGTTTTAGTTGTAGCACAATCCCCAAAATCTAAAATTAGCATCGGTGCGCATGGGTTTCATCAGGTCCCTTTTCACATGTATTAATCAAGCACCATGCAGTCATGCAGATTTTAAACACTCACTCAAACACTCAGGAAAGGACCTGATGAAACCCATAAATAGCCTACACTCACATTTTGAATAAGGTGTCACAGGTGCAAAAACTGGTAAATCATACCACAGACTGATTTTATTTATTTATTTTTCATTTTTTTTGTAGCATGTGCTACCTATCTCCGACATCAAAGACACTTACACCATGGGTTAGTCGTAACGGTTTGTTCATGCAGACAATCAGTGGTTTCCACCTACAGTAACCGAATGTTCACAATCGGGGCTCATGCACAATGGTCTCGCTCGACTGTCTCCTCCCGGTTAATGGGCGTGTTTGTAGTGAACTCTAGCGGCTGAGATTAGGGCTATAAACATGAGGGATTAGGCTGGTGACATGTTGCCCTCCCAGTGCCACGCCACAGCCTGACAGAAACGGAGCAGCGTCTAGGAGGGAGCAGCGTGGCGAGCCAGCCGGGGAGCTTCTGTTCTGCTCCACTTCATCACTCTGAGAGTTAGGGCCCATTCACTTCACTAAAGCACCCTCCCCCTCCTCCACTCCACCACCAATTAAAGCCATTGGAGTGTGGCAGCCATGTTCATCAAGAGCACATGCCTACTGTACTGTGCCTGTTACCGCCGTTTTTGTTCGGTTCAATCAGAGTGTCCTTCACACTTTTTTTCTGACATACTGTACAGAGGAGCTTGGAGGTGTGTGTGTGTGTGTGTGGTGGGGAGTGTCTTCTGTCTCATTCACTGCTGCATATTTTCAGAACCACAGGTTCTGTTTGTTAGCCAGATCATGCACATTTATCTAACCATTTACCATATCCCCAAGTCTACCTGTTTTTTTAACGATAGAGGATTTTCTCAGTGATCGTGGCAGTGAGAGAGAGAGAGAGAGAGAGAGAGAGAGAGAGAGAGAGAGAGAGAGAGAGAGAGAGGAGTGGGGTTGAGGTTGGGGATGGGGGGTGTTTGTTTCTGAAGACATCATTAAAATGTTCCCTAAGACCACATGAATTAATTACAGTCTTTCCCATGCCCTCGCAGACAGCAAGCCCAACGCTGACATAATGAAGTAGAAAAGCAATTATGGCAGGTTGCACAGTGCTGAACCTGAATATTCCTGTCTGTCTGCGGCTCAGCGGCAGCTACTATCTCCCCACCAATATGCATTTGTTTTGCATGAAATTACAACCTCGAAGTGTCTCTTGTCTCAATTCATTGCACACAAATGTGAAACAGTCAAAAATAATAAAATTGTCTTGTTTGCAATTCCACTGAATTTGTCGGTGGTAAGTGAAATTAGAGGCACTAGCAGGGACTTCTGGAGAGCAGCGTGGAGCTCGTTTGCCCGCACGAGCCGCATGGCTCAGGAAGAGCTGCAGCCACTCTTGCCTGATAATGAGGCTTTTTCCTCCTTCACGTGGTATTTAATGGACCAAAATGTCTGTAAATGTACATACTGCATTTTGTGATAATGAGGCAAACTGCTTAAAGAAAAATAGGAACAGTGTGTGTGTGTGTGTGTGTGTGTGTGTGTATGTGCGATTAATGTATTTAAATACGACACCATTATTATTATCATGTCCAGTTGAATCAATATCATATTTTCACTGTGGACTCGTATGACTGAAGCATGGTTAAATAGTGGCGCTAGGCTGATGAAAATCACAATAACTTGTCATAACTGCAGTACAATTCTAAACAACAACAACAAAAAACGGAGTTAAGAGTTATGATGAATTATGTGACCCCTTCCATGCCTTTACCCCTTTAAGAAGGCACAGGTCTTTGGAGTTCTCACCACATCCACATCTCTACTCCTTTAAAGGCACAGGTATTGGGAGTTATCTCACCACATCCATGCCTCGACCCCTTAAAGAAGGCACAGCTCTTGGGAATTATCTCACCACATCCATGCCTCTACTCCTTCCAGAAGATACAGGTCTTGGGAGCACCCTGAATATGGTGCAGTAGATGCAAATGAGCATCACTAACAGAAAGTTGGAAGAAAGTATATGGCTGCTTTTATGATGCCCCATAGAGTTGAGCTAATAGCCCAAGAAATCCTTTACAGTGTACAGATTAATGAAGAGCACCAATCCGACTGGAGGCTAGGATTTCCACTCTCACTATGTCAAAGGAGATCAGTGTTAGTCATCATAGCGCTCCCTCTCTCTCTCTCTCTCTCTCTCTCTCCTTTTCTCTGTCCTCTTTTCCATCTGGAAACAGCTCTCATTTCTCTCCATTTTCCCTCTTTACAAAATGCAATTTTTGCCAGCTCCTTACTCTTCCTCCTCCTCATCTTCCTCCACAATTGAGGGCCACTGACAAGGCCGCCCTGTCGTTTGCTGTTTTCTAATGTGTATCATCCCAAGTTTTGATGCATACAAGTGCTCAGGCAGACAGGATGGTCCAAACCCCTGCAACTCAAATAGAGCCGGAAAAGTCTGATGGCCCCAGCCCATGTCTCCAGTCAGTGTTATCATGCCTACATCTGAGGCAAATGTGGCAGTGGGGAAGAGTGGAGGGGGTGAGACAGAGAGATGGGATGAAAGGAGGGAGAGAGAAACAAACAATCAGGATAACAGGGAAAAGGAAGGCGAGAGAGAGAGAAAGAGGGAGAGAAACAAACAGGACAACAGGCGAAAGAAAGGGTGGAGAGAGGAGATGGTGGAGGAGGAGGGGGAAGGGAGAGAAATCAGTTTAATGTGATGAAGATAACATCTCGGATGTCAGGCCAGACGTGCCGACAAAATTGTTTTTTGAAGGGCATGGCGCTGCTCGTGTTGTGCAGAAAAACTGTGCTGTCGTTCTCTGGGAAGTACAGGGAGCACTGTATGAGGGAAGATATATGATGTGTCTTCTTGCCCGGGAGGAAGAAGGTGCTAAATCATTTCTGGGCCTCTCCGCCAAGTTCTCCAACAAGCAGCCTGTGTACCGGAAACAACTCAACCTTGAAATATACACCTTAAAAAAAGAGAAAAATGTTGAAGTATTTATTTTTGTGTGCATTTGTGTGTTTGTTTATGTGTGTGTGCGTGTTTCATTTTATGTTCCATACAAATAACCCGAAAGTGACAGAGGAGAACCAGAGGAAGTGTGACAGCGAACCCTCATTACCATCCCGACCGCCTTAAGTGCATTATTTCAGAAACCAGGGATGTTATTGCCAACCCGAAGCGATTTGCTCGGCACGCCGTTCAATTACGGCATTTCTGATTCCAGTCCTGCTGTAAGATTCCACTTCTTCGCCCCTGGCTAAGTTCAGCAAGCATGACACATCTGCGGCTGGAGCCAACTTCCTGTCTTCAGTATTCATGTACGTCTGTGAGCGCCGTCCCTTCTGATGTGGACTTGACCTTCATACAATGGATCCCGGTGCCTTTACTCCTGCTCCCGTTAGTCGAGCGGTGTGCAAGGTTGCCTGTGAGCAAGGTCTCCACATAAAAGATCCATGTTGGCCAATCGCCCCAGAGAAAAACAGGCTTGGTTTCCGCGTGTGTGTCTGTGCGGAAAGCTCATGAAGGGTCAAGGCAGCTCCGTTATGTATTCTCCAGCCCATCAACCTGCTACACACACGCGCACACACACACACACACACACACACACACACACACACACACACACACACAAACCCACACAAATCCATACACACACAAAAATCAGAGAGACATGCACATTCTACGACTCTTATGTGCACACACAAGTGCAGTCATGCTCAAAGCACTTTACAGGTAACAGGAGACAAGGGAAATGAGGCAATACGAATATGCATAAAGGATATGTGAGTGTGTGTGTGTGTGTGTAAATAAAGACTTGCTCAATGAGAACTGCTCTTTACGGAGGCAGCAGGCTACTCAAGCCTTTTCAGTGGTGAAATAACACACAGACTCGTGTGCATGGAGCAATTAAAGACACAGCCCTGCTTCCGAGCGCTCCGCATCTGTGTGGGCAGTCAGAAAGACGCGTCAGATGTCAGTGTCACAGTGCACAATCTCACAACCAGTTACTCTTCCTGGCCACCCTCCAATAAATCCACCCTATAAAATCCATAGCTCACCTAATAAAACTCCACTCAAAGTCTTCAAAACAAAGGCCAATTTGCTGCAGACTGAATGTAACACCACACCACACCACACCACTGTCACAGACATGTCAGGTGAAACTCAACTTAAGTGTGTGTGTGTGTGTGTGTGTGTGTGTGTGTGTGTGTGTGTGTGGAGGGGGGTCTACGCGCTGAAGCTACATACTTATTTTTCTCAGCAAAGTATATGAAATACATCCAAGCAGGATGCACAGTAAAGCTCTGCTATCCATGAGTCCACATCTGCCACCACCCCTGGAGTCCAGAGCCGACTGAGATACTGCATCAAAGCACACGGCCATTCCTCCAGAAGCCTCTTTATGTGAGTGCGGGTGCCTCGTTGAAAATAATTGCCTAGCAACCTGCCTCTGATGCCTATAATGAATCAAGAAGCTGGAGCTCTCCTGGTTCTGTTGAGGGGTGGGGAACGGTGTCGCCTGGATATTTCAACCGCTTACTATAAGAGCCTAATTGTGGATTCTTCTTCTTGTCACCTTTTATTTGAAGGTGCAAATAGGAGCAGGTTTTCTCACCCTTCGCAACCTTCTTCTGGTTGCTGGTGAGTTTTTGTTCCATTTTGGTGACACATATTGCCTTGCTTATCCGAGTGCCTATTAGAGGGGCTACTGTATGTACTCAGTGAAAAAACAATATGTTGCTGATGCACAATTTCCTGTTGTGCATCACTGAATGCACAGCTGGGACAATCTGGTGGGAACATGCTTTAGTCATACACGAGGCTTGTGCGTGATTGATGGGGCCACTCATGGAGGTTTTTTTTGTTCCTCTAACATGTTTTACTAAGGTTGGTACAGAGGCCTGTATCAAAACATCATCACTCGCCTGACATCTACAATATTACACTACATATTAGTCGTTAAAATAGATTACTTGTTAAGAGAGGGGATGCCTGCTTAGATATTGCTTGTAAACAGGGCTTATATTTTGTTCATCATGTTTTTCAGTGATGCTGACATACATGGGCAATCATATAATATGAAACATTACTGAGAAAAAGGGCTCATTTCTGAGAAAGGGAAAAATGCATTTCAGAATTAAACTAAGTGTCAAGAATTCAAACATATGACTATGTGTGTGTGTGTGTGTTTATTTTTTAAACTGTTCCAGTCATTGACTGTTTATGTCATTGGCTCCAATAATTTGTTCTATCAAGCAACCACAAGGGGGCACCCAGGTCAAAAAATATGAATCGATGAAAAAGCTTAGAATACTGATTATGGAGGGTACTACGCAGACCAGAAGCATGCAGGCCATTTGGACTTATTGTGTTCGGCTAAACTGGCTTTTTCCTTGATCAAGCATATGTTCAGAGATTTTGATTTTGAGTAGTTTTAGTTATGACATAGTTATTGAGACTGATATCAAAACCATACACTTATGTTTTGAGGGAAATCAATGGTTTCTAAGTCTATCCCTGGCATTGCAATAGAAGTACACATAACAGAAGACCTTAGCAAATGAAACAGAACCAATCGCTCAAGACAGGAGATGACAGAGTGGAGGCACTTGCACGTACCCACAGTTGAGAGGTTATGTATTTGATTGACAGCTTAGTTTCAGTATGGCTCTCACTAGTATCACAGCCTATACCCACAGCTATTGAATTAGTAAACACTGACCTGACCTCAAGATAACAGCTGGCATGTTGCCATTGCCATGAAGCCTTGTAAGCACTTTTGATTTATCTCCATACATTCGGCCATACTCGGTGTCTTTGTTGTTTGTTTGGCCCTCATTAAATGTGTCTGCTTTTGCTAGGCTGCCCTGAGGCTTGGGTCTGCTGTGTAGTGGATTACATACATTATGTTGCAGTAAACACAATCCCCTAGAGAGCACGCATCCATGCAAGTCCAGGCTATTTTCAACCCAAAGACAGAATCTCAGCACAACAACCCCTGCTGTTAAACATATGTATGGAAGGGGCACAACTCATTTCACAGACTCCCTCATGTGGAAATAATGACTTGATTAAAGGCCAACGGCATTGTATTCTGAGACAAACTTTGTTTAGTAATGTGACTGTTCAACACACTGCATCTCACCTACTGCATAGTACTGGTCTGTTTTTCTGTAGTGAGATTGACACTTGAATTGAAAGTGACCACCTCTAAAAGGTACAGGGACAATAGAGCTGCTGCAGGTTGGAACATGTCAACACTGTCACTGATCTACACCCATGCAGTAATAAAGTAAGGGATAATCAACGACGCGCCGTGCGTTTCTAGGAAAATAATGCACGTTCGAAGTGGTAATAAGGTCACATCGCATTCGGTCAGGACATTCAAATTGAAAATACAGCGATGGAACTGATTTTGTTGCACACATTCGGTTGCATCGCTTGCTTTTAGGACACGGTGTAAGGCTATTTATTCTATTTATCAAATAGATACACTATGCTGCCAAAAGTATTGGGTCACTTGCCTGACTCACATACTGTATGAACTTAAGTGACATCCCATTCTTAATCTATAGGGTTTAATATGATGTCGGCCCAGCCTTTGCACCCAGACATCAGCTTCAAGTCTTCTAGGAAGGCTTTCCACAAGGTTTAGCAGTGTATTTATGGGATTTTTGCCCATTCTTCCAAAAGCGTATTTGTGAGGCCACACAATGATGTTGGATGAGGAGACTCTAGTCTCCGCTTTAATTCATCCCAAAGGTGTTCTATCGGGTTGAGGTCAGCACTCTATGCAGGCCTGTAAAGCTCATCCACACTACACTCTGTCATCCATGTCTGGACCTGGTGCAGTCATGTTGGCATTCAGAGTTCCTTTCACTGGAACTAAGGGGCCAAGCCCAGCTCGGGTTCTAACATGACTGTAAACCAGTACATAGGTAAAGGCACGTGGCCCAATACTTTAGGCAATATAGTGTATTTCGATTATTTTATGACCAATGAATGATTCCTGACTCGACAGACAAATGTACACAGAATATATGTAATTCTAAATTCTAGAAGCCATCTTCAGTAAATACTCTATAGAATCTTTGGCCCTGACAACAAGTGGCAACCAATCTCAAATAAATACTATGAAAACAACATCAAAATAAACAAGATTCCAATGGAGACAAAAACATTCTGTTTTTCAAAATCTTCTACCATCTGTGAACAGCATGGAAAAGGTAAGGTTATCCATTAGGGTGACAATGTGCATTTTGTTTGAAGGCTTTGATATAAAATCTCAACAGGATTAAAGGAAAACAAAAGTGATTTGATGCAGCTTTCTGGATCTATACTTTTTGCCAACACTTGTTTGTATTGGATCGCATAAAGCACACCATTGATGACCATGGTCCTACAACAACGACGGGGCAACCAAAGAGTTTCACTGGCCACTGGGAGGATGGAGAGAAACATACACACAATGGACAGACAGACAAGACATCTGGCCAGCTGCTCAAGGTGACCACTTCTCTTTTAAGGCACCATCATTTTAAGGAGTAATGTTAGGACTTCTGGACCAGAATAATGAATACTGACCAGTTTTAAGACAGACCTGACTTCTGCATGCCCTGTAAATTTAGCTATCAATCCTTCTATAGGCATTTACATACAGTATGATATGAAATTGTGTTACTGCTGCAGAAATGCCAATACTACTCTGATGGTTCACTTTCCCAGTTATTCCCTCCAGCAGAGCAAGGAATGTTAGATGTGATGTTAGATACAGCCTTAATCCATAGTGTCAATTTAATATCTTTATCCAATTGTTCTAAAACCAATAGTAAACAACTGCCGTCATTCCACAGACTTCTGCAGCACCCCCTGCAACCCCAACAAATGATACCAAGAGAACCTCTGAGCCTGTTGTCTCTGCTGTAGCAGCATGCCATAAAGTCAAAGTGGGCAGGAGCAGGAAGTTGCTCAAGCCTCGTAAGGCGTCCAAGACACAGACCCAAGCTGAGGGTGACCCAAAGATTTCTCAAGGTGCTCTAGTGAGCAGACTAAAACCACTCACCTCAAGACGGCGGATTTTGCCTTGCAAAGTGATCAAAAGGACGGGACGTTCTGCTGTCCCACTCATACAAATCCCGTCCAAGGCAGGGAGGGGAAAAACATGCGGTCATCTGCAGAGAAAAAGAGTGGCAGCTTGTAACTGGGCATCAGCAAATAATGGCACATGCACACCAATCCTCTTTCAGCCAGGATACTCCTCAGTTCATGCTGCGGTGAATTAATTTCCAGCTTTTCTTTCCTTATTTGATTTTTACAGTTTGAGATAGTAATACTGCATGAATAGAGCTACTGTGAACAGTAATTATAATTTCAATATACTGGATATCACCAACCCAGAACTCTACCAGTGCATTAATGCATTGAGTAGAAGGACATTGCTTTAAAATCGAGCAAAGAATTGGGAAGCACTTAATCACCTTAGCATACTATGAGTTGCATTTAATTTGCCCTTCTCCCCTAAGATTTCAGAGAAAACAAAAAATGTGCCACAGCCAAAGGATGACAAGGCCATCAAAATCCCACCAGCTCTCCCGGAGCCAGCTCACCCCCTGGCCTCTCCTCAAACCACCCCCAGCACCAGCACCGCTGGGCAGCCAGAGACCACGGAGGAGCCCCTCCTGATCCATGGCCTGACTGTGGAGGAGTATCAGGGCGTTTATCATTCCGTGGTAGATCCCATGCTCCTCACAGCCTCCGGCAACCCGCGGCGCTACAGCCTGGAGATGGGACGCACCATTAAGCAGCGCCTCTGGGAGAGGCTCTTCTGCCCTCAGCTGCACGAGGAGGTGCAGGCCGACGGCCGGGTCAAGATTACCGAGACCTTCTGCCACCCGGCTCTGTCTCAGCACCCGCCCCTTGTGGAGCTGGACGTCTCTGATGAGCCTGCACCAGAGCATGCTGAAAGGATGAGGCGACCGAGGCCAGGCACAGACAAGAGCAGGGACAATACTTCAGAATCCCTGAGCGACAACTTGTGATTAGGAATCATATTTCTTATGTTAAAATGGAGAGACTTTACCATAGATATAAAAAGCTTTGCCAATAAATTTTATTTAAGCAGAATAATACTCATAACTGCCTTCTGGTTTTGCATTGTCTGAGGAACAACCATTCTTATTTTCATTCTTGTAATAGTTCAATTATGCATTGTAAGTAGGGATAATGTATTACCCGCTTTGAACCTCCAAACCATGGGGAGGCCCTTTTATGTTAATGGTTCTTTCTGCAGCATGCTGAGGAGCTGTAAGCCTATAAAATATATTCAGATGAGTCGACATAGGCTGTATATTATTATCTAAATATTCAAAAGCCCAAGCTGATAGCTCTCTCGTTAGCACAACTCTTGCAGGCGTCGGGAGGGAGATTTACACAACGTACATACTGCACAGCTACGTACCAGCTGACTACAGTGACCATTACACTCCTCTCCATAGCCTCATGCGCGGTTCAGTCCCGGACTCGAACCCGCTCCTCACGTATCACCCCGGATCGTAGGTTGAGCGTGCTAACAATCGAGCTAAAAGCCCAGGCGATGTACTTCCTTACCAGTGCCGTTTTAACTGCGTCAGCAGGGGGAAGGTTTGCACAATGTACTGTACAGGCTACTGTCTTTCTGTAGTTTAACGTTATCAGGAAGAGAACCTCTGTCTAAAAAGTCATTCGCCTGTACAACAAATCCTCCATTCCCAACGCAATACCGAAAACATCACACACACACACACTCTGCCCTCAATCAACAGAACGTGTTCTAACATGACAATAAAGCTTTTTGAATCTTTGAGAAGTTCACCTTAGCTTTACTCTTACGAGTCACATGTTCATCATTTTTTTTCGTGCAGCAACTTATTAGAAGTGGAGGCTTAAAGCGCAGTACTTTACAAATCTGGATCTGACAAAATAGTAGCATCTTTCTATTCTTTATATACTCTCTCTTTGTTTTACAAGTGATCAATTTCGTCTCCAACATGAGAAACTTTTTTTTCAACATGAGAAACTTTAGTGTCTTTGCTGTCGTGAGACGACGTTCTCTGTTATCACTTAATATGATTGGATCAGCTTGGGTACGTTTTGTCGTTTCAGCCAATAGTAACATAGCTGCGACGGAAGTCAGAACGTAGAGACACGCCCTCAGTGCCAAACAGCGGAAATTCATGTGTTGCTGTCCCACCGATTTACCCACGTGAAAATAAGCATGGTGCAGTATCATTATTTGCTAAGGTAATTTACAATGTTCCACGGCTTATATCTATTATTCAACAGGGCGTTACGCTATGTGTGAAAATCTTAGCGTTTTAATTGTGCATTTATAACAGAACGAATACTTTAGAGTCTATTAACGTACCATTAGCTACTTGCTAGGTTAACGTAGCTAAATCTAATGTTAGTCGTGGCAAATTGCAAGATAGGGTTTTTACATTAGATATACATTATTTATCTAGCAATGGCATGACTCCGAGAGAAGTGTTATTATTTAATGATTTGATAATCAACCGATTTGTTTGTAGGTAAAGAGTACTTGTATAAGGAGTTCATTCATCATGGCAACGTTTCGAAAAAAGGTGGACAATCGCATTCGAGTTCAGATTGAAAATGGAGTTTTGCAACAGCATCGTACAATGTTTGTCATTGTCGGTGACCATGGCAGAGACCAGGTACAGTTAACCTTATTACATGATTTTGCAACAATTTAGTTTGTTCTGTAATTTGGTAACTGTTAAATCAGCCGCATCTCAATTTCCATCTCATCTGTGCTTAGGTTGTCATTTTGCATCACATGTTGTCAAAAGCTACTGTGCGAGCAAGGCCATCGGTGTTGTGGTGCTACAAGAAGGAACTCGGATTCAGCAGGTATGGACTGTGGCTTAAATTAATTGTATTGCCATGTACATTTAGTGACTGCATTAAACCATAATATATCTGGTGTAACTAGTTTTTTGTAGACTGCCATATTAGCTGTTTGTGAATGAGGTAGTGTACTGTGTACTATGTATTACACTGTACATTGTGTTGTGGTTTACATTTTGTATGATTTTGTTACAGTAACCGAAAGAAGCGAATGCGACAGCTGCAGAAAAAGATCAAGACGGGAACTCTGAATTTGAATCAGGACGACCCTTTTGAGCTTTTTGTTGCTGCAACCAACATCCGTTACTGCTACTACAATGAGACTCATAAAATTCTGGGCAACACTTTTGGCATGTGTGTCTTACAGGTAAATCACTAAATGCTTTTTAAATTGAACAACTAGTCTAGGCTTTCAGTATGTCTAGGGACTCTCCATCATGATATAAAGATAGTCATTGCCACAGACTCGTATCATTTTCTTACTTCTGGGTTTGTTCATGTTGTCTTTTCTCCTCTGCAGGACTTTGAAGCCCTTACTCCTAATCTCTTGGCACGAACAGTTGAGACCGTAGAAGGTGGAGGTATTGTGGTCATTCTGCTGAGGACCATGAACTCGCTGAAGCAGCTTTATACAATGACAATGGTAGGCAGCGTGGCTATGTCTTTGTATTCCATGTGAAGTTGCAAAAAAAAAAAAGACCACTTGTCTAATTTGTTTAGTATCAGATGCATGGTCCTTTTGTGGATTTTATAATGTATTTCACTATTTGAAATATGGCTTAAAGAATACCACAATCTGACATGATGCAATTGAAAAATTGTAGAGGCTGCAATTAAGTTTAAAGTTTTGTGCATTATGTCATTATTGTGTCTGTCATGCTCATCATTCAGAGGTATCATGGCCTGCATGCTTACTAATCAGATGTGGCCCATCTTAAACCTATGTTTAGAAGTCATTTGTATATTTTCTGTTATGTTCTTGAATTAAAAAGTGTTATCTTAGTTGGTAATCTCTTGATTATTATATAGTGAATCTTTAACTGAATCCTGACATAACTCAAACCTCAATCACAACTCAATATTTCCCCCAAAATGTCGTCCTGTCTCAAAAACGTCTATAATAATATTAATTCTTTGGATTTCCCTTAGGATGTCCATTCTCGCTACAGGACAGAGGCTCATCAAGATGTGGTGGGAAGATTCAATGAGAGGTGAGTGACGTGTCTTGCAAGCATTACAGGGAAGCTACACCAGGCTACGTAATTGAAACTTTTTGTTCACTTTGCATCTGCTGCAACAATCAGCTTCCACTATAATCAATGGAAGTAGCTACACCAGATGTGATAGCGGCACATGCATTTGAAAGAAAACGTTTTTTATGCGTTGCGAACGGAATGCTTCAGTTACGCGCCCGGTGTGGCTTCCCTGTTACAGCATTACATTGCAACACAATTAGAGAGATGTCTTGGATTTTTACTGGTTTACATTCTAGGTAATATTGCAGTTATTTCATTTGTGTACATGATGTATTCTGTTCTTGTGATCTTGATTATTTTGGAATATAGCGTTTGCTACTAAATGTGACATAGGTGTGTACTAGAAATAATCCAACCTCGAATTCCCCCCCCTGCCAATGTCTCAATGCAGGTTTATCTTGTCACTATCATCGTGTAAGACATGTGTGGCTATTGATGATCAGCTCAACATTCTACCAATCTCCAGCCACATTGCCAACATTAAGCCAATTCCACCAAAAACTCAGGTAAGCTCATGCTGAAGCACTCAGTCGAAGTCATACACCAAGCTTGGTCTTAAATGGCAACTTTTGTGGAAATCGGCTCCTTTGCAATCTACTCCAAAATTAGATAAGGTGATGCATACACCAGGTAGCCTATAGCTACATACACCAGCAACAGCAGTTAGCCGATAGCTGAATTATATGAGGATACATACACCAGCTACACTAGTTAGCTTATAGCTAAAAGGGAGCCATGGCCTAACTGTCTGCAATATTCAGATGTACACAAATGGTTTGATTTGTAGAAAGGGTTTGTGGCACATGCCGTTCTTGAAAGACGTGTGAAAATGGTGTTTTTCTCTGTAGGATGACCCTCCATCACCTAGGGAACAAGAGCTGAAGGACCTAAAAGAGTCTCTTCATGACACACAGCCCGTGGGCGTGCTCGTGGACAGCTGTAAGACCATGGACCAGGTCAGTCAATTCGCCTACTGTATGTCCATTCTTGACAAGACATCCAAAATGTTCTCTGTTTTCTTTGACATAACTCAAAGTATGTAGTTGTACTCTTATTTGGACTGAATGCAACACATACCTTGAAGTGATTGTATGTTGATGACTGAAGGTTGAAGAGTGAATACTTGTGAATAAATCTATTTAACACTGTTTTTGTTTCCGTAGGCCAAGGCTGTGCTGAAGTTCATTGAGGCCATCTCAGAGAAGACACTCCGCAGCACAGTGGCTCTTACAGCTGCTCGAGGTCGGGGCAAATCGGCAGCTCTCGGATTGTCTGTGGCCGGAGCTGTTGCTTTTGGGTACTATTCATATTCTCCATACTCTGCGTATAGAAGGATTTCACACGGCACTCCCTCTCTCAGTGGTGTTACAGGCAATAAAACAATAATAACAACAGATATTCTTGTAATAATAATAATATTGTAATTGTACAGAAGAATCCACACTCAAATCAAGTCTTTGTGCAAAATTTGTTTTAAACTTTACTGAGTAAACTTGACTCAGTAAGTTTAAAAACATTTTTGCACAAATACTTGAAGTGTGCGGATTCTTCTTTAAAATTACAAGTTTATTCTAAATCCTGCACCTCACACGGATAAGCGGTGATCTTTTACCTTTTTGCTAATAATAATAGTATAAAATAATATAAAAGCAGACTGCTACTGTAGTATTGCATGTATAATTTGACACTAGTTGAATGGATCTCCCCATGATTTACTCTGTCACAAATTATTTTCTCAATGACCTTTTCTCCAGTTACTCCAACATTTTTGTGACCTCCCCAAGCCCTGACAACTTGCACACTCTGTTTGAGTTTATCTTCAAAGGCTTTGACGCCCTCCAGTATCAGGTATTCTTTGAGGATGCTGTTGTTTTCATGTTATGAATAAAAGGTTTTTGGATGGGGATGTTTTTCTCTACAACCAGAACAAACCAATTTGTTTTCTTCTTCTTCTTAAATTTATAGGAACATTTGGATTATGAAATTATACAGTCTCTCAACCCAGAGTTCAACAAAGCTGTGGTCCGTGTCAACATCTTCAAGGAGCACCGACAGACTATTCAGGTAAATGTTTACATTGGAAAAAAACAAAACAAATGTGCACTGGCATAGGGTGAGTGTAGGGTAGATTTGAGACTTTATCTGACTCTGACCTACAGTAGACATTATTCATCATGTCATGTCGTCTTGTCAGTAGAATTTGATTTCTAATAAGAGTGTTGTCTTTTAAATACATTTAATGTTAGTTATTTGTATCTGTCTTATTTTGAATATCAAAGCCAAATGTCATTAAACAGCATAATCTAGTATGGATTTCCATCCAGCTCTGATCAGATGAAAGTGTTCAATATTTTGTATGATAGAGAGAAAGTTTCAGTGCCCACTTGCTCTATGAGGGCTCTGTGTTTCTGAGACCCAGCACTCTCTCCCACAGTACATCCACCCTGCGGATGCGGTGAAATTGGGCCAGGCCGAGCTGCTGGTGATTGACGAGGCAGCGGCCATCCCCCTCCCGCTGGTCAAGAAGCTGCTGGGGCCCTACCTCGTCTTCATGGCCTCCACCATTAATGGGTCAGTGGAGCGCCTGTGTGTTACAAGCCCCCACACGCGCACACACACACACACACACACACACACAACACCACCACCACTTGTACCTGCCACAATCACACCCTCCCTCTCTCTCACACACACACACACACACACACATCCTCACATTCTGACACATACACATACACACACAAGCCCATGCACTCTCACTCGTTTACCTCCCTCATTTCCTTTCCTTCTCTGCTCCTTTGGATATCATGCTGTCCTCTACACCCTCACCGTTCTTATGTTCCGCTGTCTAACTGTTCATCCCCCCATCCCTGCTGTTTTAATGTTTTTTCTCTCTCTCTCTCTCTCTCTCTCTCTCTCTCTCTCTCTCTCTCTCTCTCTCTCTCTCTCTCTCTCTCTCTCTCTCTCTCTCTCTCTCTCTCTCTCTCTCATGTTTTCCCCTCTCCCTGTGCGCACCCTGCAGGTATGAAGGCACTGGCCGCTCTCTGTCTCTGAAGCTGATCCAGCAGCTGAGGCAGCAGAGTGCATCCAGTCAGCTGAGCCTCTCGGCCGAGAACAGAAGCACCAACACAGCCAGACTGGCCGCAGGTAACCCACCACCCACCGCACCTCGCACCTCCACATCACAGGAAACACTGCACCCCTACCTTCTCAAACTCACCAGTCGTGGTACAATTTCCACATGCTTTCAAAAGCTCCCTAAAGCCGTCGTGAACATGTTTTATAAATATTTATTCAAGACAAAATACTATACTAAACTTTTGGACGATTTTCTGCAAATGTCCTCTGCTGCATGGATCACATATCACATGTATAGTTGAGATTTGTTGAGATTTGTTGAGCTCTTGAAATGTATTTTTGCAGCTAGCAAGTCGATAACAGTAGTTCATGTTCAGTTCAGAGTACAAACAAATTGAATACCATTCTGATGTATTTTGTAAAACAAGCTTATATCCTGCTATGGTTTTGCCAGGGCTTGTTTAGTAGACCTCTCAACTTTATTTGAAACTATTATTTGTAACTAATGTAGTTATAAGTATAATTTGCAACTAATGTAGTTATACATTAGACAAAAGCATCTGCCATATACCATGAGCAGCATATAATGAATTTGCTTGTCGGCACAGAAGCGGTTTGATTTTCACGCAACTCTCCCGGTCATCTCCCCTAGCTCGCTCACTGCACGAGGTCACCCTGCAGGAGTCGATCCGCTACGCACCCGGTGACGCTGTGGAGAAGTGGCTGAACGAGCTGCTGTGCCTGGACTGTCTCGCCATCCCTCGCATCATATCGGGCTGCCCGCTGCCCCAGACCTGTGATCTGTATCCTTCAGTCTGTTCTGTTCAGACGTTGCTGACTGTAAATAGAAATATTTTTAGCTGTATGAACACAGCCTCAGGTGGAGTTCACGTAGACGTGCTTTTTTTTCCACCTCCAAACATCAGCTTTACAAAATTTCCAAATAAAACCCGAGGTGGACATTGATCATCTGAGTACAGATGATGTATTAGAAATAGCTAGCTCCTGGACTTGGCTAAGACGGATAGCTATGCAACGACCCGTTGTTGAAAGAAACGTGACCTCAAAGGTTAAAGGGTTTTTTCTTTTTTTTTTACTTTAAGCACCATACTGTACGATTTTAAGAGCCTCACCATTATAAGTGCTACGTGCAATCTGGAAAAACTTTGAGGCTCTTAAAAATGTGAGGTCACACATTGTTCCATGAAGAAACAATAGACTTTGAGTGTTTATATTTATGTGAGCGCCCCCTAAAGCCCCCTGTGAGCTGTGCTGTTGTTTTTGCTGTTTGGCTGGTGTTTTTGTGCTCCATATGGGCTCACAAAATTGAATTCTTGAAGCTGTGATTCTGATTCTCTCCTGGGGTGGAGGTCTGCTAGATTTCCTTAACGTGTTTTTGCAGGTATTATGTGAACAGAGACACTCTATTTTGCTACCACAAAGCATCGGAGTCCTTCCTACAGAGACTGATGGCTCTATATGTTGCATCCCACTACAAGGTGAGGGAAGGAGTGGGAGTCTCCGTGTCAGTCATACAGATATACCCAACATTAGCCCAACATTACTCTGTTACAAATCAGTTATAGCATTACTAATCCATGATTTTCTTGTTTTTTTTTTTTTGTTTTTTTGATTTAATTCCCCCGGCCTCCAGAATTCCCCAAACGATCTCCAGCTGCTGTCGGACGCCCCAGCCCACCACCTCTTCTGCCTGTTGCCTCCCGTCCCTCCCACTCAGAACTCCCTGCCAGAAGTCCTGGCCGTGGTACAGGTGAGGCGTTAGAGCTCGAGCCCGCTCTGGCAGCGCCACCGCCGCTCAGGCACAGCCAGTCTGTCTGTCTCTGTCTCTGTCTGTGTCTCTGACTGTGTCGCGGGAGTCCGCTGACTCTCCAATCTGTTCCACCACAGGTGTGTCTGGAGGGAGAGATATCCAAGCAGTCCATTCTCAGCAGCCTGTCTCGCGGCAAGAAAGCCTCCGGTGACCTAATCCCGTGGACCGTGTCAGAGCAGGTAACAGTAACATCCTCTCCGAGACTAACGGGGAGGAGGCAGTACCGGGGACGTAACTGAAGCGCTCCAGTTCACGTTATGTCGGCAACACTTGGCCTCCACTGTAATCAGTGGAACTGGCTACACAAGACATGATAGCGGCATGTATGTTTGAGTTTTTTTCTAAAACTATTTATACACTCCTCGAAGAGAGCACTTCAGTTTTACACCTGATATACTGTAGCTTGGCTGTAACACCCAAAATGGGAGTTTGGTGACAGCATTATAGATGAAAAGGCACCACTCTGAAATAAGCTTTTGTATTGACATTAAGGACTGAGGGTCCGACTGATGGACAGTGTCAAACCCTGGCTCATGGAAATGGATGAAATAATCTGTGTTGGTCATGTTTTTTTATTTACCTTTTTGTGTCTTCATTTTGTCTTTAGTTCCAAGACCCAGAGTTTGGCAGCCTTTCTGGGGGACGAGTGGTGCGAATTGCTGTGAACCCGGACTATCAGGGGGTAAGTGTGCGAGTGTGTGTGTGCGCGTGTGTGTACATATTAGGGGGTAAGCTTTATTTCATGGCCACTTCATGTGTCTGGCCTGGTCTGGCCGTGGGTTAACATGGTGCGCTCGTGCCTGGACTTTTGAGCAGGATTCAGCATGCCATCCTGATCAGTATTCTCTGACTGCCTATTCTCTCTCTCTCTGTGTGTGTGTGTGTGTGTGTGTCTTCGTCTTTGCGCACACGCAGATGGGATACGGCTCACGTGCTCTGCAGCTGCTGCAGCAGTATTACGAGGGACAGTTCCCCCTGCTGGATGAGAAGGAGAACACCAGCAGCAGTGGCATCACCTCAGTCAAGAGTGAGGTAAGTTGGTGTCCCTCACACACTGGCCCCTTCTCAACCTCCCTTCTCTATCCTCGATGTTCTGTCCTCAAGGCTCGTTCCCACTGATATATAAAGAAGTCTGGATAGACTGTCCCTTTGTTGCTGCCCCATCATTCTCTATCTAGATCAGTGGGAACGAGGGCCGGGGAAGAAAGGGAGGATATATAAAAAGACAAATGAGAGAGGCCCACTGTCTCTATAATATATAGATACCCTCTTCAGAGTCCTTTTGTGAATAACATGATTAGACATTGTTTAAAGGAGAAATACGGATTTCAATGAAACCCATGAATAGGACTTCCTGCTTTCAATGACGTAAAATGATGATTTTTACATCATTGAAAGCAGGAAGTCCAACATTGAAATCCGTAGTTCTCCCATCTCCAGGCAAACTGAGGTAATGACGCACGACCATTCAAAAATATGACTTTTCGAAAATATGGTTTTCTAAAGATACAAAGCTTAATGCTTATCGGTGAAGTGTCCCTTTAAACATCCCCGCAGGCCGTCAGTCTGCTGGAAGAGGTGGTGGCCCCCCGTAAGAACCTGCCTCCACTGTTGCTGAAGCTGAGCGAGAGGCCGGCGGAGCGACTGGACTACCTCGGGGTGTCCTACGGCCTCACCTCTCAACTGCTCAAGTGAGGGACACTACTGGAGGAGGGGCAGCAGGCCCCTTGTTTTTGTGAGTGTCATATTGGGCTGTTTCTGATATGTCATGCAGCTGTCTCACAAGTGTTTATTCTGCTTTCAGGTTCTGGAAGAAGGCAGGATTTGTTCCTGTTTATTTGAGACAAACACCAGTAAGTGTGGAACTTTATGCATTTTCAACTGTGTATATTTGGGAGAGAAGTGTTTTCACTCGCTACAAAATGAATCTTTTTTGGGATAGATATTTTCTGATTTGAACCAGAAAGTTGAGCTTTAACTCTGATCAAGGTGTTATTATGAGTATTTTTATTCTGATTGAGGCATGCATCCTTTGTATTTGAATCAACATAACTGATTAACAATAAACAACATACTGATTTGAATCAGAAAAGACAGTAGTAAAGTATTCTGGTGCTGGATTTCATCTGCCACTGTTGTAATTCCTAGAATGACCTGACGGGGGAGCACTCGTGCGTGATGCTGAAGG
Organism: Sardina pilchardus; assembly: GCF_963854185.1. NCBI lineage: Eukaryota > Metazoa > Chordata > Actinopteri > Clupeiformes > Clupeidae > Sardina > Sardina pilchardus. The sequence continues at coordinate 23,756,720 of NC_085003.1, forward strand.
AGCTCAACTCAGAGGAGTCTCCTGAACAGGGCCAGTGGCTCTCAGCTTTCTGGAAAGGTGACGTGTCGTGTGCCACTACCATTTCTACTGCCATGGCTATTTACAATAGCCTGACGAGCCAGACCCACATCAAGATGTAGGGTCTGGACACTCACCGTAGACAGGGCTCAATCGGAGGGGTGGGATAAACAGTTGTCTTTCAAATTCCCTCCCCGCAATAGGATAACGCTAAACGAATCATCTTCTTGTTTTCAAGTAGCAGGATGCGTTACTGCGCAACTTCTGGTCGCATGTCAGTCACCATTATGTTAAGCCCACCCACCGACTCTATACACGCTGTGATTGGCCCGCTGGTGCTTCGGGTTCTCAGCTCCCTGGCTCAATGGATCGTGCCTAGACTGCCCCGCCAGCCAAATTACATTTGCTGCCGCTAGGGGCGTCTAGATTTCTAGGCTATATTTACAACACATATTTCACACTTTTCGACAGGTTACATGTTCAAACTACTTATGTCTGGATTCCAACGGATCCTTAAAATCCTTGAATATTTGTGAATTTGAAAGAATAATTTCAAGGCCTTGAAAAGTTTGAAAATGGATATAAATGTACATATGTCATTGAAAGTGCTTGAAGTTATAGTTTGAGATCAACGACATACGACACACACACACACACACACACACACACACACACACACACACACACACATACACACACACTACTTATCTTGTATATTAAACATCCATTGTCCTCTTGTGTGTTTCCCATGTTTAGATTTCCGCAGACGTTTCCTCTCCCTGCTCTCGTACCAGTTCAGCAACTTCTCCCCCAGCCTGGCTCTCAACATCCTGCAGAATAAGAACGCCAAAGAGAGCACTCAGTCGTGTAAGCATGATATCTTTTACTATATCTCGCTCTCTTCACCTATCAGCTAGTCTTTGTCAATTTGGAGTGTAATGGGACATAAAAGTCATAAATTGGTATGTACTTCACTATTACAGTCACAATTCCATTCATTTTTAATTCAGTAAGCAATTTGAAATGCTTTAAAAGCCTAACATTCATTGACAATATTGCAGATGCTCAACACAGGAATAGTCTTTTTAACTAGCGTTAATTAACTGGCACATGGTTCGCCACTTGATATGTTTATGTGGGAACTTAAATTTGAGACATGGTCCACACATAACAAAGCCTACTGTTTATTACTGTTTAAGCCTACTGTTGGTTTAAGACCGCCTTAATATTGAACAGGGCTCGACATTAACCTCATGCCTGGTTGCCAAGATGGCAACCACTTTTAAAAGTTAATGTTGAGTCCTGATATTGAACCTGTCGTTCTGTACCTAAACAGTTCTGTACAAATATGTGTACCTTAGCACCTTTTATTGTTCATGTGTCCAGTTCTAATACTAGCCTTCTGATCCCTGCAGCCCTCACCACTGCAGAGCTGACTGCCCAGTTCAGCCCGTACGATCTGAAGCGCCTGGAGATGTACTCCCAGAGCATGGTGGACTACCACCTCATCATGGACATGATCCCGGCCGTAGCCCGCATGTACTTCCTCAAGAAGCTGGGGGACGTGTCCCTTTCTGCCGCCCAGAGTGTGAGTTAGAGATGGCAAATACAGTATGGAGTACATCACAGTACAGTAAAAATATGTCTTTGATAGGAATTACTACTAAGTATTAATAATTCTGTCTGTCTGTCTGTCTGTCTGTCTGTCTGTCTTTTTTTTTAGGCTCTGCTGCTAGGTATTGGCCTCCAGCATAAGTCTGTGGATGATTTGGAGAAGGAGATTGAGTTGCCAGGTTCTCAGCTCTTGGGTCTGTTCAACCGTCTCATTCGGAAAGTGGTGCAGGTGAGTTCAAGACTGCTGTTTTGACCCTTTTGTTGTTAGTAAGGAGAATGTTGGCTGGACAGTATGTGGATTTCTAACTTAAAACTAAATGTCACCTTGAATTATTACCATGTCAAACATTGAAATAATTTTTGTCACTTTCTTACTGTATTCCACAATGCAGTACTGTAGAAGCATCCAGGAGAAAGCAGTTGAAGCTGAAATGGTTGCTACGAAAGACATTGCTATGGAGCCAACGAATCAGACATTGAATGAAGACTTGGTACGACTCCCTTTGACAGCATTGTTCAGATATGAAATTGACAATGACTAAGATATCTTGAAACAATTGCTGTTCTGAATGTTTGCTGTAGGCCAGCTAAAAGCGCAAGATTAACATCGTGATTTATTTTTTTATTTATTTTTAATAAACTGTTTTGTTTTATTCACTAGGACGAAGCCGCAAAAGAGTTTCAGGACAGGCATAAACAAGACTTGGACAAAATAAAGAACATGGATCTTTCACAGTGAGTGTTGATATGGAGACATATGGACACAGTTTACCCATGTGAAGGGAAAAAGTGTCGTTGTGCCATTTTACATTGCTAAGCTCACTGAGCACTTTTTTTAGGAATAACTGTGCACCTACTTAATTGTGCAATTATGTATTCCCCCAATATGGCAGCAGTGCAAAACATGAAGTCAATAGGGGTCATGAGCTTCAGTTAATGTTTCTATCAACCATCAGAATGGGGGAAATCTCTAGTTCAGTTGATTTGAAATTATTCCGATTGAAGATGTCGGTGAAATTGAGGCTGATTTTGGAGGAGCCCAGCCCAGCATTAGTGTATTTAACAAAGTAGACCTTGGATGCTTTAAAGGTGCTGTGTAACAAGTAAAATGTATTATTATTATTGTTATATTAATAATAAGTACTCAGTGATGCGCAATTAGATTTTTGTTCTACAATTCAATTGACAATTAAATCTATAGATACATGATCCGTGGGGAGGATGAAGAATGGGACCAAGTGCTGAAGAAGGCGGGGAAAACGGCCATTGTCAGCATCAAAAGGTAAGAATGGGCCAGGTGACAACAGAGGAGCTCGTATAGACAGTCTTGTAATGTGAAGAATAAGAATTACTATAAGGCAGAGAGAGACGTCGGTGTGAGCTATCATCCTAAAATTGGCTAAAGGTCACTTCATACTAAACGACACGTCCAGTTGTTCATTGGGGTTAATGGAACCTCGGTCTTTACATCTGCCGTTGCAATTTATTGCGCTATCCACTTCTCCAATTAAATTGCCATCTTCAACCACGAAACTGAGCTGATGTTTGAGACATGGTCCAATGATGCTCTATTACTTTTCCTACCTCTCCATATGATTTGGTGTTCTGTAAATGGTCTCCCTGCTATTTTGACCCTAACTTTCTCCTCATGGTCCACTGACTGAAGAAAAGTACTCAAGTACTATTTTACTCCGATGCAACATAAAGTTGTCATCGGCATTAGGAAAATTCTGCAGCTAGGTTTAACAGGATGGCCTAATCTCCAACAGGGGTTATATTGGCTGCAGACATATGTATTGATACAAGTAGCTTTGGAATATCTGATGTGTGTTTGTATTTCTTCTAGTGACAAGAAAAGGAAATTTGAAGGGGCAGTTCAAAAAGAGGAATTCCATGGAAAGAAGAAGAAGAACATGAAAAAGTTTGACAAAAAAGGAAAATTTGGAAAGAAAGCCTAATTGTCTCTGGACAAATCATTAATGGACTTCAGAAGAGATCATGGACCTTTATTAGTATTGCTATGAGGAGCATTTATGAAAAGCCTGTTCACGGTTCTTGCCTTTTAATGTATTGTAACGAACCTGTTGTTTCATGCTGCAAGAGAGGCTTTAGTGTTGGTCAGAGATGGACTTGGTTGACCTTAATATTCCGCTGAATGGCATTGTTTTATTTTTGTTTTGTTTTTTTGTTGTTTTTTAAAATATAATACAAAGATTTTTGCAGTAACCTGCAATAAAAAGGAAAATAGTATTATAAAATTCATCAGAGCATCATGGTACTTCATTTGACATTTGAGCAGTGGGACTGCAATTTATTGCAGTTATTCATAATGCAGACATGTTGTCTGTTTACCTTAATAGGTCTATCTGTGATGATTCCAAAAGGGGGAAGAAATCGGCAGCAAGCATTTTCTTACAGCGACTATTTTTCAGGCCCAGAAACTGCAAAAGTTGAAATGCATGGTCTCAAAAATGAACCATAATGTCAAAACCTCAATTATTCTCAGAAATACTCCATTGACTCCATTATTAAGCCAAATATGTTTAGATGATGAAATAAATGGAAATGTTATGCACAGAAGTGATGGTACCCTTTACCTCCTGTAATCTATAGAGACCAATAATGGCATTCATGAACAAACTCCCCCAGCTGCCTCAGGTTTGAAGGGTGCCAGTCTGCAGATTGCCTGTTTCAGCTTTTTCCATGGATGTTCAAGGTATTCAGATCAGGGCTCCTGAAAGACCACTTCAGAACAGTTGGTTTTATTTGTTTTATTTTGAGTCCATATTCATTCCTGGGTGCTTTAAGCTTTGCTTTGGGTCCTGCACCTGAGACTTGAGAGAATCTGATCTCCTGAGACAAGTCTCCTTTGAGTTCTCTGGTCCACATTCAGAGTGACACCAACCAATTTTCAAAAAAACATTTAAGTGCATCTTTGTAAAATAAAAGGTAAATTATCAAAATTATCTTTGCTTTATTCTATCACATCACAAAGGCATGTGTAACTGATGGTGTTTGACTAGCCGGGCAGTTCAGCCCTGCACAGGCCCAGGTGACCGGATGGAGGTTTTCACTTGACATACATACTGCACCGCTATAAAGCAGTCTAAGACCGGACCATTGCCTATTTTATCAGGGTTCAGAATACAAATTTATAACACAAAGGAAGCATCTTCGAAAGCCTGAAATGTAAGAGAATAGTTTTCCAGTCACAGAAAGTATAAGTTAGCCTGGCCATGCCAAATACCAAAATCGAAAGAGGCTGTGGTAAAGGGTAGAAGCAACTCCTGCAAATCAAACAAGCTAATAGGCTAACTGAACAAAACTGAACAAAACACCATGCCTACCTCTAGGTATGGTGAAGGGTGTGTGATGATGTGGGTACATTTTAGTTCTAAAGACCAAGGGAACTTTATCAGGATGCATAGTATCCTGGATCCATGAAATAAGTGGCCTTTAAAAATAAAAAACTGCCTAACCCTATGTGTTAAATTCCCATATAGGGTTACATAGGGGTGCCAATATTTTTGACCCCAGTATTTTGGGAAGAACATTTATTTATTTATGATACATTATTCATTCACAAAGAAAATTGGTGTGTCCTTAAAGGTTGGATTTTTCCTAATTTTATTACTTAAGCCATTAAAATCAATTTCCAAAAGATGATTTTATATTCCTCTTTTTAGTCAACTTTAGCATGGGGTGCCAACAATTTCAACCATGACTGTATACACTAACTCGTCATTTCTCTGCACACACTAACTTTACCAAAACACTGGAAACCTGACTCAAAATGAAGTTATTTTGTCAAAGAATGAAGCTTGTTTTCACTTCACAAGATACATGCAGTCAATCAGAGTAGCCTACACTAGGTTTCAAAATACTGGCTACTGTTGACAATACAAAAACGGCATAGACTTTTATGTTTCAGTTTTACAGGTATTTGCATGCAAAACATGCAATCCAGCATTTTTACACTACATTTCTTGGTTGGGAACTGTATGTCCAAATGTAATGTTCACATTCAAATGCATTCCAGTAAAAAGCATTTTTTCTTTTTACTGTTCACTAGGCCTACAGGAGGTGCAGTATAAATACTGTTTACAGTAGACTATGATAGAACAGAAAAAGTTGTACAGCATTGCAGTGAACAAAATATCCATGAAACACAAGAGCATTCTGAACAAAAAACAACAGCAAAAAGCCCAGATAAAAAGGGGGTGAACAAAAAAAACCCACAATATTACTGTGTCTAATCTCTGCATCTGCTCCTCTCAGTGCTCCTGCACCTCTCACTGCATCTCTCACTGGGCCTGGTCTTCTCTGGGCCCCTTACTTTTACTCTTCCTCGTCCAGACATTACAGTATTTGTCTGTTTCTGTTTCTACTTCCAAAAACATCACCTCCTTTTTACTGTGTAAGTGTCAATGTAATAGAGAGAAATAACCCCTGCCACTGAGTCTAAGATAGACTAGAATCAGCTGTGGTTGGCCCAATTTACCCAACATAAATCATCTGTGTGTCAATTATTCGATTGTTTATTTATTATCAGCTGAGATATATTGCTTTTGAATTGATAACATTGCAGAAGCAGAGGTTTTTATACTGTATCTAAGGTTTGGAATATTGTTTTAAACTATTGTGGGATGTTGTGTGTTAACATTCGAAAATAATACAAAAACGATCCATTATTTTGTTGGGAGGTATAGTTTGTCTGTTAAGAAAATGTAAGCATTGTGAACATGTATTCACTGACTGCATACTGTGTGAAAACAACATGAAGTGTGTGAATGGTATGGCCACAAAAGACCAATACTGCTAACTGTGTTTAGAGTTTTGAAAATGTGTCAACTGAATGGACAAACGCTTGTTAGCGATTGAAAAAAAAACTGTAGCATCAATGTATCTATAAAGTAGGTTTCCCTTTGTAGTGTTCTAGTGAGGCGGTCTCTGCTTCTGGTGAATTGCTCAATATGCTAATATGGTCAATACCCTCTTAAAATATTCAGAGAATCCAGAGAAATATTTGCAAGCAATAGTACAGTGGCTGTTGCAGTGTGTGTGTGTTTTTTTTTCATTTGTACCACGTTTCTCTGTTTATACTTCTATTAATTTGCATCATTTTGTATTTGAAACTGCTTTCTCTAACTGAGCGTGTTTGGCCCTTCTGGGCCACCGTACGATAGAGCTGAAAAGCAATATAGGATGGCCATCGTCTTTTGGACCTCAGATGGCACTGTTGAACAACTGAAACCCTATATCGGGCAGGAATGGGACAACATGTAATTCTCAAAATTCTAGCAACTGGTCTCCCCAGTTTTTAAACATGGCCTTTTTGGACTTACTGAGTGTTTGTCTATGTTTGCCTGACTTGACTTGTTTGTAGTGGTTGTCTAATGTCTGCGTCTTGATGTCTGTGCCTACCCTATGTGCCTACAGGAACTCTGTGCGAATACGCCGCTCTGTCTGGCACCTGCCTATTTTGTGTCTGTATTTTTAATTTCATCTTGTGAAGCGACCTTGGGTGTCTAGAAAGGCGCTATATAAATAAAATGTATTATTATTATTATTTACAGAATTTTGTTAAATGAAGAGGTGAGGTGAAGCCCCACAGTAGTAAATACAGTATATCCCTGTCCCAACTTTTTTGAAAACATGTTGCTGGCATCAAATTAAAAATGAACATATTTTCTATGAAATAGTAAAACTTGCATTTCCAACATTTTATGTTATCTATGTCCTTTTTGCAGCTAAATATGGGTTTTCTAGATTTGAAGATTTTCCACATTCTGGTTTTATTGCAATTTTACAGAATGCCCCAACTTTTTCTGATTTGGGGTTGTATTATGAAATACAGTAGAGAAACAGTGGTTTGTTCATTGAAGTAGCTGAAAAAGCCTTCCCTTCTAAAACAGAGACATGTCTAATTGGCCCCTAACTTTTGAATAGTGTTTTGTGACTAATTATTAACAGAAACTGAACCTTTGTATGTCCTATGATAATGGAACCTTCAGTTGACTATGATTATCACCATGATTTATGATACTCGATGAAGATAAGACTCCTGCCAATATGAAGTTGGAAATGTGTGTGGTTACTGGTTGCGAATGAGTCAGTGTATATGTGTTTGTGTATATTGTATGTTTTTCATGTGATGGTAGTGGGTATAATTACGCAGAAAAGAGTGTGTCATCCACCTGGCTTAATCATTAGTGAAAATCAACGTGAAACTGTAATCTCTCCATTTCACATGATCACTCTGTCTGTTCCAGATTATACAACCATGGAGAGAGACCATTTTAAACGTCTAGTAGACATTCTTGAAAACTTGAAAACAGAAGAGTTTCAAAGATTCCAGACATGTCTAAATACTGAAATTTGTGAGGGTATGGAACCTATTCCAAAACGAAAACTGGAGAATGCTAGCGTTGATGACACTGTCATCACAATGATAAGTCACCATGGTGAGCACTTAGTACTGGAGATCACAGTAGAAATTATGAAAAACATAGGTCTTCATGATGCTGTTGAAAAACTGAAGGTGGATGGGCCAAGAAGGTAAAATGACATTAATTTTGGTTCCTATTTCTCTACCATATTCATGTAAATGCAATATTTTTTGTGTGTGAATAAAGCAGAAAAGTGAATGGATTTAGCATTTATGTCTGGTTTTACCAAGCACTGGTATCAGATGAACAAGGAGGTGCCACAGATAGATTATTTGTGAACTCAGTAAACTGTATACAAATGAACATTTGTTCACGTTAGCCTAGTTTGCACAGGTTTACGCATAACCTCCATGTAGGAGGTGGTAGTAGTAATAATGTATAGCAAGTTTGAATAGGAATAGGTACATTCTATATAATACAGTATAATACCTTATACCACAATACAGGATATGCAATAGAATCATAATTGAAAGTTGATTGACACATAACTTTACAACCGGGCAACAAATCAAATATATGTCAAGGTAGTTCTGTTAGGCTTGGTCTTAGATGATGTGCATCAACACATACCCTTCATCATACCAAGAGATTGGCATGGTTTTATTTCAGTAAGCCTATTAGCTGGTTTCATTCTCATTGAGCTCAATGCAAGTCAAACCAGAAATAAAACCATGGCAATCTCTTGGTATGGTGAGGGTTATGTGTTGATGTGGGGTTATTTTAATTCCAAAAGCCAAGGGGACTTTATCAGAGTGCATAGTGTCGTGGATACATGAAATAAATTGCATTTAAAAAATAAAACAAATAAGAATCTGCTATAGTCAGGGAGCCATGGGGTCAGACCTGGCTTTGTCGGTTAAAGTTTTTTTTTTTGCAGAATCTAGTAGACTAGGGGTACCTCTTTAAGATTTAAGAGGGTGCCCGGTGATATCCCTTGGGCAATTTCGTATATTAAGCCTTTCTTGTCCAATGTGTTGACTATAAGGCGGATATACTACAGGTGAATAGGGTAAAAAAATTAACAAGCAGATATCACTATGAAACTTCACCAGTTGATTACTTAGATCAATATGAAAAATAAATGTATTACAAGTTTTCTGAAATTTAATGTTTGAATATGCAAATTAGGTATGATGTAATTAAATATGCGCTGATTTGCATAAACGTAAAAAGATCAAATCTGAACATTGGATAAAGCCAGTTTCAATTTTTTTCTTTTCATTTTGTTGACATAAGAGATGAAAAGTATTTTAGAGAGGGAATTATGAATATCTCATTTAGTTATTCAGTAAATCAGAAAATACTACTGTATACCAGCCTTTAAAAAATCAATTTTCGCCATGTTTTTTGGAATAAAATGTCATGTAAATCAGGCTAAGAATAATATATCAACAAACCCCTCTGCAAAAACCTTCTAAACATGGTTAGGTATAAGACTGAAAAGTTTGGTGTATGTAGATGCTTGTGAAGTGGAGATTTTGTTCTCCGAGTGAGAGAGGAAACTCATCCATATCCGCCTTATATTCAACACATTGGACAAGAAAGGCTTAATATACAACATTGCCCAAGGGATATCACCGGGCACCCTCTTAAATCTTAAAGAGGTACACCTACTCTACTAGATTCAGCAAAAAAAAAAACTTTAACCGACAAAAGTGAAGTGTTCCTTTAAGGTTCTCGTGAGCTTTTGGCAGACCAGACCAGTCACTAAGCCATGGGGTCAGGTTGCAACCAACCCAGGTCAGACCTGGTTTTGTTGGTTAAAGTTTTTTTTTTTGCTGAATCTAGTAGAGTAGGTGTACCTCTTTAAGATTTAAGAGGGTGCCCGGTGATATCCCTTGGGCAATTTTGTATATTAAGCCTTTCTTGTCCAATGTGTTGAATATAAGGCGGATATGGATGAGTTTCCTCTCTCACTCGGAGAACAAAATCTCCACTTCACAAGCATCTACATACACCAAACTTTTCAGTCTTATACCTAACCATGTTTAGAAGGATTTTGCAGAGGGGTTTGTTGATATATGATTCTTAGCCTGATTTACATGACATTTTATTCCAAAAAACATGGCGAAAATTGATTTTTTAAAGGCTGGTATAGTATTTTCTGATTTACTGAATAACTAAATGAGTTATCCATAATTCCCTCTCTAAAATACTTTTCATCTCTTATGTCAACAAAATGAAAAGAAAAAAATTGAAACTGGCTTTGTCCAATGTTCAGATTTGATCTTTTTACGTTAATGCAAATCAGCGCATATTTAATTACATCATACCTAATTTGCATATTCAAACATAAAATTTCAGAAAACTTGTAATACATTTATTTTTCATATTGATCTAAGTAATCAACTGGTGAAGTTTCATAGTGATATCTGCTTGTTAATTTTTTTACCCTATTCACCTGTAGTATATCCGCCTTATAGTCAACACATTGGACAAGAAAGGCTTAATATACGAAATTGCCCAAGGGATATCACCGGGCACCCTCTTAAATCTTAAAGAGGTACCCCTAGTCTACTAGATTCTGCAAAAAAAAAAACTTTAACCGACAAAGCCAGGTTCACCTAAATTATGGCATTTGGCTCCCGGACTACTAGCCTCAATGGGCATTCTAACACATAGGGCTAACATAGGCGTACCAATACATATGACACCTGTATTTTAAGGAAAACATTTATTTATCTACGATACATTATTCATTCACAAAGAAAAGTGGTGTCCTTGAAGGTTGGATATTTCCTTTTTATTTAAGGCATTAAGTTCAATTTCCAAAAGATGATCTTATATAGGCCTAGTCTTACTTGACATACTTTAGCATGTGTTCCAATACTTTTGGAGGGGACTGTATGTTTTGAATAACTCATTACCTATATTAAAATTAGTTAGATGATCTGAAACATAAGTGTGACAAAAATGCAAAAATAGAACAAATTGGAAAGGGGGCACAGCACTGTAGGTACAGAGACTACGTTTTCACCAAGGGTCCCAAGTCAATGCATGATCTTACAAAATAAAAAACAACCCATTTCTTTCCCTAAGTTTTTTCTTTCATTTGTTTCTCCGTTACAAAGTTACGCATCAATCCACTTTAGGGCTGTGACCCATAATGATTCTATTGCCTATATTGTATTTTGTAAATGTCCAATACTATTCAAACTTGGTACACAAAATCAATACAACAGTCTTTGGATGCACACTGAATTTCATGACATTTTTGTTCAATCCGCTAAAGAGCACTTCTAGCCATTTTGCTTAGACCCCGACAATCATTGCTTGTGGTTATATTATTTAGTTGTTTTGGGTCTGATTATTAACCCTTTCATGTTATTATTTTTCCACAGCACCCCTGCATCTGGAGCCAAAACCGTAACAGGTACACACACCAACAATCAATGCATGACTAATTTCTGTCCAATGGGGGTGATATAATAAGCACATTTACGTTTTCTCTCATGTCTCCAGAACATCAAATTATTATTATTATTATTATTATTATTATTATTACTATTATTTTTAAATCTTCTTTTCTTCCCAGCATTCAATTTGAATTTACCCAGCCAAGTCCATTTCCATATTGCACATTTTCCCGCCATATTCAAAAAACTCAAAAGTGAAAAGTATCTATCTCCTACACCATTGTTTAGATTCCCACATGCAGAATTCAGTATTATCTACATACCAAATCTAGCAGATTGTTTTTTTCTGATTTTTGATTTGTTACCCGATTTTAAAGGTATACTATGCAGGATTGGCGATTTCATCGCCGGTTTCGCTTTCACTTTTCATTTTCGCTCGTTTTATGCTTGCATATTTCTCTGCAGAGCTTCCCCTACAGCTTTAGCGTGTATATTTGACAAAACTCCTCAATCGGTCAGTCTGCCATGCCTTTTCATGAGACTTTACATGACACTTCCTGGAGTAGAGCATGGGTGCGTGCCCGGTGTCTCCTGAAGTTGCAAGTGTGGTTTTACCGCTACAGACCACTAGAGCGGCCAAAAAAAACACCGTTCGACCGGTAATGACCCATTTAATCATATGTAACAGTATGGAACGAATTGATTAACTGAAAAACGTTGCATAGTATACCTTTCAAGTGTTAATCAGTTCATGTCAGAGGAGGCTCGTCCATTGAGGAAAGGGAGGACAATCCTCCCTAAACTTTTCAGGGAAATTAAAATAATAAAATATACATAGCCAACCAACTTCTTAACTAAAACAACATAGAACTACCGGTAACTGCTTTTCAAATGCAATGTTACTGAAATCAATCAAATTTGTGAAAGCGACCCCCTATCGCAATTGAAAATTACTGCACGGAGGATCTTCCGCCCATTATAAACTCTCCAGACCCCCGCGGCTCGTGAACTATGCTCCTGAATGGGAATGGGGCTCGGGGATCAAGTGAATGGCCAAAGGCAAAGCCTTCGATATATCAAGTTGCGACACTTCCATTGACTCCCGTGTACAAACAATGGCGGCACATCCGGTATGTCATGGTCGTTGAAAGGAACTATTCTCATTGAGAATGAATGAATATCTCAGGTGTTATAATAAGACTTTTCTACCTGACTTATGGTCGTGTGCATAATAATGCATTTTCATTTAGTAATATATGTATGTGGAAGTTTATAGTAATTTTCTATAAAGAAAGAGTATTTACCGTAAATATTAATGCGATCGCTGCGGTCAATCCCATAAAACCAGGGACCAAAGGAACTACTGAGGCTACCACTAACCACGTGACCGCTCTAATCTGGCTCTAACGTTGAAGTCAACGGCTGACACAACTTTGAAATATCGATGGCTTTGGACTGCATAGAACTGGACATAGTGTTGTCTATTATAAAAATTAAGCTAGCGGTAGTCTAGAGCCCCCTGGTGGCTGGCTACAGCACAAAGCTTAAAGGGATATTCCGCCATTTTTGGAAATACGCTCATTTTCCACCTCCCCTCGAGCAAAACAATCGATATTTACCTTGTTCCCGTTCATCCAGCCATTCTGTGAGTCTGGCGATACAACTTTTAGCTTCAGCCTAGCATAGATCATTGAATCGGATTAGACCATTAGCTTCTCGCCTGCTAGCTTCATGTTTAAAAGTGACTAAGATTTCTGGTAATTTTCCCATTTAAAACGTGTCTCCTCTCAAGTTAGAAAGTGCAATAAGACCAACTGAAAATGAAACCTGGCGTTTTTCTAGGCTGATTTGACATGGAACTACACTCTCATCTGGCGTAATAATCAAGGCAACTTGCAAACGTACCATAGGCGCAGTGATATCTTATGCAGCATCTGAAAATAGTCCCCATAGACAACAAGCAATAGTAGTGCCAGTAGCTGCAAGTTGCCTTGATTATTACGCCAGATGAGAGTGTAGTTCCATGTCAAATCAGCCTAGAAAAACGCCAGGTTTCATTTTCAGTTGGTCTTATTGCACTTTCTAACTTGAGAGGAGACACGTTTTAAATGGGAAAATTACCAGAAATCTTAGTCACTTTTAAACATGAAGCTAGCAGGCGAGAAGCTAATGGTCTAATCCGATTCAATGATCTATGCTAGGAAGGTGGAAAATGAGCGTATTTCCAAAAATGGCGGAATATCCCTTTAACTCTGCCCATCCCCATGTATTTCAATCAGCCTCTGAAGTTCACCTGCAAAAAAGAACCAAAGCTGCCATCTTTTCCCATATAATAGGAGATCTGAGTGTTTATTGAATCTAGGCTACTAACTACACAAGTTGCATTGCAAGTTAGCTCTGGGGTAGAAGAGTAAGACGTTTGCCGTCTTATTAAACCGAAGATCACAACAGCCACTTGAAGTCAGAGGACAAAAGTGTGTTGAGCAAAACGTCTGCATTTTATACTTCTTCATCCCAGCGAGAGTTTAACAGGTGCGATAATACAAAACCCCCATGTTATTTCCCCATAGAAAAAATTGGCAGATACCGGATGTTAAAGATGGCAGCTTTTTTTGTAGGCAAACTTCAGAGGTCTATGGCCAAGTAGTCAACTTTCAGTGTCTCTTTTCTCACCTAAAACTAGTTTTGCATCTACTTTGTAGGCTAGTTCATAGAGGTGCAAATAACATACCATTAATACATCTTCGATAGAATTGAATTTAACGAAGGTACATGACAAATTATACAAATTAATTCAATAATGTTTATTCATATATAACATATACTCTACATATACATGTATAACATATGTTTATAACAATAATGTTTATTGATAAACAAAGTACCTCAGAATATGAGTCCAAATGTCACATAACATTGGAAATAAAATGCTTCCTATACAGGATTGGATCAGGGAAAATTGAGGTACCTACGCCAAGCAGTGCTTTCCTACAACATTATATCTGTGGTAAGTTTATCTATTTGTCTGATACAGTATAATTTAAGGAATAATCGTGTGTCCAAGTGCTGAGACGGTTGTTTACAATATAGTGACTAGTTTTAAAATTGTACCCTTTCTTCAGATTTTAGGAATCATCTGTGTGTCACTGGGTATACTGGAAGTGGTACGTTTTATAGTAACCTTCTTTCACACATTTCACCTTATTATGACCACCATGCAAGATTTTTTCTTTCTTTTTTTCCGCATGAGAAATTTTCTGTCAAGGATTCCTAGGACACTGAAAAGACCGGGATCATAGCGGCGTTCATATTTTGAACCGCTTTGTGGTACATCTAGTTACAAATTACATCATCAATTAATGAAGGGATGATATTTCTGATGACCACATTCTGCTCAATTCTGATTCATTCTGTTCACTTGGTATGTAAATGGCTTCCATCCAAAATTGAGGGATAATATTGTATTAGTAGGAAACGTATTCCTGATGGAGTCAGTGCTGAATATATTTATTTGACAAAGAACAGACCATCAGCGGATCATGAGGAGAAATTTGCTGAATGTGTCAAAAAGGAGCACTTAATATTGACGGATTTCCAAAAAAGTTAAGATTGATTGCAAAAATCTAAGAAATGAATAAATGAGCAAATACATCTAAAAGGTGTGTTTTTAATCAGATTGGAGAAGATGACTTAATTCTTATTCTGGGAATTGTCAGCCTTGTGTTTCCTGTATTCGGCCTCTGTGGCATGTGGAGAGAATCAAAATGGATGTTAAGTGTGGTAAGTCAGCTTCAAGAATTCATTCATATTTTATATTCACAACTGAGGCCTTATTGTTTTCTGAATGGTAGCCAATGGGAAATCATCTCTTTGGGCATTTTTCAGCCAACAGAGAACACATTCTTGAACTGGTTTCGTTCAGATTCCTTTGAACCTTGTCAATGAATGGTATGATAGTTGTCCCATAGAAAAGGCAGAAATAGCTGTATAAAATGCTAGTGAAAATCTGTAGTGTAGTACTATTTGACTAGTTTTGTTTACTCATGACAACAGTTGATGAGAGTGTAAGGACATGGTTTTAGCCATCTCCACTCTGAACGGTAAAATGGCATGCCCACTCCGGTTCACAGGAAAGACCAAGGGTTCTTCTCATTCATCAATTAATTTTTTTTCATCAATTACTGATGATGCGGCGCATGACCTCTTAAGGGCCGTTCACACCAAGAACGATAACGATAACTATAAATAAGTATCGCTCTCGTTAATATGAATGACAACGTTCACACATAAACTATAACGATAACGACATGAAGAACGATATCGTTGCTGATCACTTTCAGAGCGATTTTGAGAACGATAAAAAGCTAACAGCCAATCAGAACCCAAAATATTCTCACATTCATTAACACAAGGAGAGACTTTTCTTATCGTTGGCCAGTGTGGATGCTTTTATCGTTATGGTTATAGTTATCGTTATCGTTCTTGGTGTGAACGAACGGCCCTTTAGGCTAGAGTAAACAGACACACACATTTCAGAGAATATTATACCAAAGTGTCATTACCCTGGTAATGAAGCAATGTTTGATAGTTCTCGAGACATGAATGAATACTTATCATACAATGCTAGAACAAAACAGCCATGAATTAAAAAAAAAAAAAAAAGGTTTGCATAGTTCATGATAATCCCAGCAAACAAATCTCCTTTTTTGGTCTATCTACTAGCTTTACCGATGCAAATAAATCCCTACAAACTTGTTTGAAACCAAAAGCTGACAGACGTGGGAGGGGACTTTTTACCTTGGCAGCTTGGACTAATGATCACGCAATGGGTACTCTTGTTTCCTCACGTCCCTGCTGAAAAAAAACCAGCAAGAAACCAGCTTATGCTGGTAGCTGGTTTTAGCTGTTTTTTGCTGGTTTTCTTCCAGCTATTGCTGGTCTTTGCTGGTGTAGCTGGTTAGGCCACCAGCTAGACATGCTGGCGTGACCATCTGAGGAAGCTGGTCATGCTGGTGTGACCAGCCTGTCGTGTGGGATACAGCTGGTGTAAGATGGTCATGCTGGTGACCAGCCTGCCAAGCTTGACAGAGTTTGTCATGCTGGTTTGCTTGAATGACCAACATAAGCTGGCATGGCCAGTAAAAACCAGCAATGTAGACCAGCAAGACCAACTAAGGCTGCGTTCAGACTGCCAGCCAAAATCCGATTTTTAGCCCATTCAGATTTGTATCGGATGTCACTTTTGAAGTCTGAACAGTGACATGTCACATGAAATCCAATTTTTGCGAAACGGTTGCAAACCACATCCAGGAGGTAGTTTCATATCGCATTCGTATCGGATATGGACAGATGCGTCTCAGTCTGAACAGCTCCCAACACACAGATCGGATTTGACTGTCCGTGACGTGACTTTACGTGCGTGACCGCCCACCTATTTCGAGTTGTGGAGCAATGTTATGGCTATGTCTTTTGACCATGTTATATTAAACGTGACTTAACAATACTCAATGCTAAATAGAGCATGATGTCTCTGCTCTGTCTATGGAAGTTGCAAGAAACCACATTGTTCTATTAAATGCCGTTAAATAATTAAATAGCCATCCAACAGTTTGAAGCGGAGCTTGCCACTGATTAGTTTTGGTTTCTGTCGCGTAAATGCGCACACGTATGCACGCATTCAATGAACACTCACCTAGTTGTATTGTTCTATGTTTAATCACACCAAATTAGCAAGTATTTTCTCCTGATGGCAGAAATGTTTGTTTTCGTTGCTACAGCAACCTGTCAGATCTGTTACTAATGTGACCCAGTCTGCACAGAGCCATATCCGATTTGGACACTTGCTAAAGGCAGTGTGAACAGTCAGCCCTAAAAATCGGATATGAGAAGGAATCAGATTTGAATCAGATTCGTCTGCAGTCTGAACGCGGCCTTAGCTTCAATTAACTCCCGGATCTCCTTATATGGGCAAAGATGGCAGCTTTGGATCCTTTTTGTAGGCGAACTTAAGAGGTCTATGGGCGGTGCTGGATCTAACAAACTCTCGTTCACAAGCTCAAACATAGGCCCTTTCCGAAACGGAGTCCCTACTCACTTCGACTCGGTTAGCGAGTGAACTTCCTTTTCAAGTCCACTTGTGGGTGCGGAGAACACTCGCATTGAAGGGTTAGGGGGTTAAAACAGCGCTACATTTCGGATGCGCTTGAAGGAGAAGGAAATTGACGTCATAGGCTATTAGTTTCATAGAAATTTTGAAGGCAATATATATTAAATCGCCAATTAAGATGTTCTGGACACCCCTGTGTATTAGGATATACATCCCTCTTCTCTCCTTTCATTACTATGAGTGAGGAGTTGCATTTTATGCTTTATTTAACATCAAATAAAAGTGCTGTAAATGTGACCTGCACATGTGTTTAAATATTACAGCCTACTTCTGTACGATCTTGCACATTTTTCTGAGTATCAAACTAAACAGGAGTTGTTACAATGTAGCTTAAATCACGCTTTTGTCTGTAAATGCTGTCATACGGACCAAAAAACAACTGGCAGGGAGATACACAAGCTGCACACTTGAAAACGGTTGCACCTGCGTTTCAAGACATGCTGACTTGCTCCTGAAGGCGTGGTAGCCCCTCTCCCTAGGCACTTCACTCGGCTCAAAATTAGTTTCGGATGATACTCAATGTGGCGGACCCTCGTCTGAACGCGCAAACGAAGGGGAAGTGTGTAGGGCTAGGGTTTAGGGGCACGTTTCGGAAAGGGCCATAGACCTCTGAAGTTCGCCTACAAAAAATGTGGGAGAATAACATGGGGATTATCAATTATCGCACCTGTTGACTCTCGCGAGGATGATGACATTGGAAATGCAGACGTTTTTCGCTACACAGTTTTGTCCACTGCCGTCTAGTGGATACTGTGATCTTCGGTAGGTGAAGACGGCACACTTCGATCTTTGCTACCCCAGAGCTAACTTAGTAAGTTGGCTAAGTAAAACGGCACCGGAAACAAGCCCCTTGAAACGCCATGTTGAAGCCTGAAAAAATCTTTCAATTTTGGCAATTTTCACTAGCCTAGCATTCCCATTGAAATGAATGAGGCCGGGACTTGTTCACTTTATCCAGTTCTTATAATACCTCCATGGTTTGAGCTTGTGAACGAGTGTTTGTTAGATCCAGCACCGCCCATTGGATGGCCTTTGCTGACACCTGTGATATATTCCTGCTAATTGGTCAATGACTGAACCCAGACGAAGACCTTAGTGTCGAAACGTGTCGGTCAGTTTGTTTGCCTTGCAACAAGTAAATAATCTAAAACGGAGTGCCTTAGTCTGTTCTCTTTTTTAATTCAAAATCACAATTTGATTTTCCCATGGAAAAAAATAACCAGATACCGGATGTCAAAGATGGCAGCTTTTTTGTTGCCAAACTTCAGAGGTCTATTAAATCAATAGACCTCTGAAGTTCGCCTACAAAAAGGCTGTCATCTTTGAGATTCGGTATCTGGCGATTTTTCCTATAGGAAAATAACATGGGGATTTTGAATTATTGCACCTGTTAAACTCTCGTGGGGACGATAAAGTCTTAAATGCAGACGTTTTCCTGAACACACTTTTGTCCTCTGCCTTCTTGTGCATACTGTGATCTAAAGTACGTGAAGTCGGCACACTTTAATTTTTGCTACCCCAGAGCTAACTGGCTAACTAAGGGGGTATTCACACCTGCCTTGTTTAGTTCGATTAAAACGAACTCAAGTTCGTTTCTTGCTTGGTTCGGACCTTTTTGACTGGTGTGAATACAATCACTCGAACTCTAGTGCGGACCAAACAAGCGGACCGAGACCCAGCTGAGGAGGTGGTCTCGGAGCGGTTCCTATCGAACCCTGGTGCGGTTCGTTTATGGTGTGAAAGCAGACCGACCTCGATCCGACCCAGTTACAGAAATCTACCTTTTTTGGATTTGACGAGCTCCCGTAGTTTTTGCGCATTATGGGAAATGTAGGATAGCTCCGTGACGCACAACAGCTGTAAGCAGCAGTGGGCTAACGCTTTTTTGCCAACAATAATTTGATTTTGCATCTCCTACCCGTTCCGTCTTCCGTAGGCCTGCTGTTAGCATGTTGGACACACATGAGAGCTCTTCTCAGCTGTTTTGTTGCACGTCTTCGTCGATGCAAAATTACGAGCATGATATTGTTAAACTTGCATCAAACGGTCTTGACGCTCAAGCACTTCTGCAAAGCTGTAACTGTATAAACTATATTGCTAGGATAATAACGAGTACAGTACGCAAACATAGTATTTACGTGGGCCAACTTTGACTTTGGCTTCCTATTCTTCACCCCACCTACACGTTTACCAGCCAATGGTTGAACGACCTTAGCACATGTGCTTTTGTTTATAAATTCTGGTCCGGTTGCAATTAATCACGGTGTGAAAACGAACCGCACTAAAAAAGAAAAAAAGAAAAAAAAATTGGTCCGGACCAAATAAGTGAACTAACGGACCTTCCTGGTGTGAATACGCCCTTACTTAATGGCAAGTTGCATCGCAAGTTAGCTCTGGGGTAGCAAAAATGAAAGTCTGCCGCCTTCGCGTAACGGAGATCACAGTTTGCCTTGAGATGGGAGAAATACAGATTTCAATGATGTAAAATGATGAGTTTTACATTTCCCAAACTGAGGGAATGATGCATGAACATTCAAAAACATGACTGGTTTTCTAAAGATACAAAGCTTAATGCAAATCGGTGAAGTGTCCCTTTAAGGATCTTTGACCGAGGACTGAGGAGAGAGCCCGTATGCAAATAAAGGGTTGAGAAAAGCCCGACTCTGTCGAAGCTCCGATCCAAAGTGTCACTCTCCAAACCATTTTTTGTTTGCTCAAAATGGTTTGCGCATTATGTCAGACTTATAGTTCTAGTAGTTCTACATACTACAGTCTATGGGTTTGTGCACAGACATGGAACTAGTCTGTCTGGGTGGAAAAAGGCTATGCCATGATGTCATTGATCTGAATCTATCTCCAATCACCCATTTTAGGGAATCTCTCACAGATCCCAGGTTGTGGTTGTGGATGTGATTCTTGCTCCAAGCTTCATTGACTCCCATAACCTGGCCATTTGGTCGCTTCAAAAGGTATAAAAGAGGTCTAGTTTATTGTGGTGCACCCTTATATACTGTAGGTTCAAATCAATGACATCAGGGGGGTGACTTCCCATTGTTAACGTCTTGTGTTAATAACCTTGTGTTTTCATTTCAAAGTATTTTGGCCCTAGGCTATTTTATATTTATAAGGGGGGTTTTCTTTAATAATCATTCACATATTGAACAATGTGATTTTTTTCTAGCTTTTGCTTTTGAAGATGGCTGGAATCACTATGATTATATACTTTGTCTATGTGACACTCTCAGATGCCCAGGTATTCTTATTTTTATATTTTTCTTTTTCACATTGAAACAACAAAATACACTTTACATTTTACCCATACATAGTGTAAAGATGTTACAGATTTAGTCATATAATTCATACTCCAAACACTGTCATGTCAACTCAACATGGTATGCTTAATGCATGTTCTGCCAATAGCATGGCTTCACCTAGATCAATACTTGCTTGCTTCTCCCTTATGACAATTAACCATGGTCATGGTTGCCCATGAGAGAAAAATGTGTTTTGCCTGAAAATGAACCATGGTTTTACTTTGGTCAGTACAAGTGGCTTTTTCAGTGTTTGGTGTCCCTAGTTTTTAAGAAATCACCTTTGTGATGATGAGCCTATTACCAAAGTGTTTTGTATTAATCTTGCTACCTTGTTGATGCCACGCGTCATTTTTGCAAACTGAATGTTCAGGAGATGAAGGAAATAGTGGATATCCTACTTGAACACGTCCCTCTTGACAAGACAAATGAACACCCATACATTCAGTTTTTGATACAATATCAGGCAGAGGTAAGACAACAACCAATGTTTCAAAATTGAAATTGTAGAAAATAGTAAGAAAAAAGTTATGTAAAAATTGTATTGCATCTTTTCCAAGAACATGTGCTGTGGGTTGACTGACGGTTCTATGGACTGGGGAGATGCTCCTCCAAACACATGCTTTCATAATAGGGTAATGAGTCTAACGACTCCGTAGGCTCCTCCAAACACATGCTTTCATAACAGAGTCTAACAACTCATTTAACACACCTTTTTGGTCTGATTTTCTCTTTGAAAAGTTCACTGTTTTTTTACCATATTTCCTTTTCTCTCAGCCACGTACTGCAACATACTATGAAAATGAAGAGGTAAATAAATGATCAGTTCATCCTTTCATAACAGTGTAATGAGGCTAACAACTCTTTAACACTCCTTTTTTTGGTCTGATTTTCTCAATGAAATGTTCACTGTTTTTACCATATTTCTTTTTCTCTTAGTCAAGTACTGCAATGTACTATGACGATGAAGAGGTAAATACATGATAATACATCAGTAAATAAATCAGTTCATCCTCTTAATATGGTTATGGTTACATGATTTAGCAGATGCCTTTGTCCAAATCGACATACAAATAATAATATTAATAGTCAATCAATATACAATATAAACGCGTTAACTCTTTTCTTTTGTTTTAGCCCTGTATGGAAATGTTGGTTGCTGAATATTCCATATATCAAATTGCATGTGCAGTGCCTCTTGCTTTTGCTGTTTTGATGGTAAGTGATTATCATCTATACACATCTACTATACATTAGTTAAAAGTTAACGTTGACTGGTATTTAGCAGCTGCTTTTATCATAAGCGACATAAGCCTCATTCAGACATGCACTGGACTCCAGACATGACCCGAAAATCAAACCAGGCAGACTGTAAGTGTGTACACATGTCTGAATTATTTTACCTCAAATTTCCTGACACTACCAGTCCCGTAGTACTAACTTGGATGAGCACTTAACACAAAAGGTTAACTAAGCAATATGACACAAGTGGGACCTATACACAAAATAAATAATATATTATAATATATTTCTGGGTGTCTGAAATATATTGTGAAATAAATTCACTTATATTTGACATATTTGTGATTTTTAACAGAGGAAAATATATGTTTAAATGCACACCGCTGTGCACAACCCTTCAGTGTTTAAAATCTAGCATATAGAGTTTAATTGACAATTATTTTTATAGTATCCAGAGCGGGGAGTGGCGGATATTCACTGCAAGAGTGGGCAAAGCACTTTTAAGAAACCCAGGGCCAGATGTACATATATTTGCGAGCGCAACATTATCAGCGCCATGACTAAACAATAGAAATTGACACCGTACCTTCTGACACGTTAGCGGCGTATTTATCAAATCAGGTTGACAGCGCCTTTCTCTGCCCTCTTCAACTACATTAAAAGGAATAAAACATTTAGCGATCATAAAATAATACAATGCATGATGTCAACAAGCAGGACGATATTGAAAAGCAGTTCTACTCAAACTAGGCCTATTTGTGCACATAAGCTATGTAAGATCGATCAAATCTAGCAAGTAGGAAAGTTTAAGTGGATAGGAAGTGAAAGTAAGGTATATATATTCGAAGTTGCATTTGATATACAAAGACGCGAAACTAGTGGTCTAATTAGCGAGAATGCTTTGAGAATGTAGTTTTAAAAATGAGTTTTGTGTTTACAGTTTTGAGAAAAAGGTAGAGAATTTCAAAAAGGGTGTTTTAGCAATTGTGAAAAACTGTAGTCCATGGGGTTTGATGTCGGTTTGCAGCTACAGTATAATAGCTTCAATTTTTCTGGGAAGGCTTTTCACACAAAGGAAATATATTGGACATATATTTTGAAGATATATGTCCATATATATCAGAATATTTATATGTAAATATATATATATATATATATATATATATATATATATATATATATATATATATACATATCTTGGCTTTATTTTTGAGGCAAAAAAACAAGTTTGCGGCCATCACATTATGTACCTTTATATTTGTGCTGTCTGACTGTGGAAACATCTCAAGTTCTTAAGTTGAATGTATAAAGTAATTATGTTAGCAATTATGAGTCATTTCATGTCAAATCAGATAAGGTTGTTGCTGCACAATCTCAGATTTTGTTCAAATCTTGTCTATAATGTCAATGGGTCCTAAAACCAAGGTCTGTGAAATCTTTCTGTGCAAATATTGCAAATCTGTCTTCATATCTTTTTCAGACCTTGACATTCTTTAATTTTTACAGCTTGAAAAACACATGATGTTTGGGCATTAAGTTTTGAAATGAAATCTAAAGTATATATTTTTTGTTTGCAGATTGTTGGATCTATAGTGACCCTGAGACTTTTGGTCCACTACTTTGTAAAATCAAGAGTTCCTACATATAACGACATACCAATGACAGATATCTAGATCATAAAGCAAATGTAGACATCCTGTTCAGCAGTTCACCTGTTACTTACTAAGGCTTTATTGAGATTTTTTATGCAGATTTGAAAAACTGTTCCAAACACACATCTCAATCTCTGCAAAAGTTTGTCTTAGAAACATAAATGACACCATTAGAAACCTTTAATCAACTAGTTTCCAAATATATATGTTTTAAAAGAGAATGTATCAATGGCACTTTGTAAAAACAATAAAAGAAAATCCCAGAATTTCAGTCCTCTCACCTGCTGCAGGCCCATTCAAAATGGCCATTCACCTTAATTTGCACTTGAAAAAGACACTCACTAAGTGACCCATTTAGTCTGACTTTTTTCTAATTTGTAGTAAAACTACATTTTCAAATGTTCTTTTTACTTATATGGAGCCAACACCATTGTTTTCAAGGTTCAAACTTCAAAAGCCTTAGCTCGATATATATTATAGTTGCAAAATAAAGCATCAATTAACCATTTATAAGGGATGGTTATTATAAAGTGTTACCGAAAAACTTAAAAATCTCAAGGTATAGCTGACTGCCACAAAGGGCCTGAAAAGGCCCCGGACCTCCAAGTGTTAAGGGGAGACCAACGCAGTATTGAAATAATAATAAATTGATTTATTAAAGGAAGTTAACATAAACTAATCTTAAGAAATAACAGTAAGAATGTGGTGCAAGTCAGTGTAGTGGCAAGTACTCTAAAATGAAGTGCAAGTCAGTACAGGGACAAATAGTAACGCAACGAAATCCAAGTCAAAGCCGGGAGGAGGAGTGCCGCCCCAAGCGCAAATGGAGCTGGACTTTAATATCCCTCTAAATCAGGCAAACCTGGGCAAACAGGGGAAGACAGGGGAATTAGCACATAGGTACGTCAGTGCCAATGGGCGGGGTTAAGACAGAGCGGCGGGACCGTAATAATGTATATAATATATGGGTGTATGTATGTGTTTGATTGAATTGTGTTGTTTTATCTTCTTCTTACACTATCAAATACATTGCTTTTGACACACACACACACACACACACACATACACTCTCACACATCACTTTCACACACACACTTACAAATGCATACACTATGAAGGGACCACAATGGAAATAAGCCCTTGGGCTTTCTTGTGTTATCCTTTTGTCCTTCTGCACTTTTGTTTCCCCCTGTGCATATGGCAATAAAGAATTTCAATCAATCAATCAACAATATAATCTAAGAGATACTGTGACAATCAAAATCATTGTGTGTGCTTTATATAGACTTATAGATCTTTGTCTGCATTCTCTATCAAGATGTAACTGTTTTTACATGTGAAAAAATACTTCCTAGCTATGATTAGTTAGGTGACAAAGTTTGAATATTGTGGATTGTTGGCTGAAATCACTCTGCTTACTACGGCTTAGCTAGTGATTCAAAGAAAATGCTGGAAATGCTGAAAAATGCAAGTGCTTAAAAGAGAATTGTGTTTTTTCACATAGATCTTCCCCCTGAGGCCCCATGTTGATGCTCTCAGAGTGTAGCCATGTACAGTGTTGTTGCCTGGGAGCTCTAGTTGTTTGCTAATTGGGCGTAGGCGCTGTAGCATATTACTTCATAGAACAAAATGTACATGTGTGTTGGACACTGTGAGTCTGACCTACTGTAAGAATGATGACTGAAACAACAGGTTAGTCATAGGCACTAGGCAAACTACAAAAAAGGCATGGGTCCAGAACATGTATGACGCACAGGCATCTCTGGTCAGAGATGTAAACCTAAACAAAACTGACCTTTACCTAGTATGGAAAGAAGATGTACAGCACATTGGTATGCTATTTTGAGTGACCACAGATATGTTACAGTAGGTTCACCAGGTATACTGTAGCCTAAGCAATGTCATATTTTGTATTGAGGAGCATGCTTGGCAAACCATGGCTATGTGAAATAAAGCTACACAATCCTCAGTATTCTTTCATCTTGCAAGTTTGCATTTTTGGACAATTAAGTAAGGGATAACGGCCGACGAGGTGACCGGTTCGATGGAAATAATGGCTAGGTGGAGGTCTAGAACTCCGGCGACGTGACAGTTCATTTAAACTTCGCGAATTAATATTCAAGTGTGATACGGGAACTACTTCAAAGGTAGCAGGTTATACGAAGTTAATGGCCACCCCATCAGCCAATCAGAGAAGAGAATTCCATTGTTGAGGGAGATAATTAACTATATTTTGACACGACAGTGCTCTTGCTGGAGTAAATGAAAGTTGATCAAGGTATTCCAGATGATCTGCCTCCCATATCCAGAGAGCATCTTTTTTTTAAGCAGTCCTCTTAGAGGACTGCTTAAAAAAAAGATGCTCTCTGGATATGGGAGGCAGATCATCAGGAATGCTTAGGGATGCTCATGTGTTTGTAGTGTGGTGGGTGAGATTTACTCCTTTTCCTTGTATTAAAATTCTTGGTTTTGTTGCCACCTGTTTTTTTTTTTTTTTTTTTGGCCAAGTCCAGACTCACAGACTTTGCTGTGTTCACGCAAAATAGAGTTGTTCCAATGTCTCTCAGTTCAAAGAGTGTGAGGCTTTGAGTAAACACTTACCGAGCCCTTTCCGTGAGTCTGCATCGGTGCAGACTTCACCAAAGGGAATTACCCACAGTTCAAAGCATTGTGACATTTATCGCAGAGGCACATGGAAAGTCATCATAGCCCTTTGAAATAGTTTCTGTTTTTTGTCTTACACCTAGATTGGGGAATATTTTCCCAAACTTCCATGCAGAATTAATCAAATTCAGTCAAATTCTGTGGGGAATGGTGAAGGGGTGCAATCCACAGATTTTCTATAGGATTTAAATCAGGTCTGACTTGGCCACTCAAGGACATTCACCTTCCTATCCTTAAGCCACTGCCACTGCTTTGTTCTTTTGGCAGTATGTTTAGGATCATTATCGTGTTGGAAGGCGAATAACCTGCCCATCCTCAGCTGTCTAGCAGAGGGATGCAGGTTTTCCTCAAGAATTTGGGTGTACTTGGCAGCATCCATTTTCCCTTCTATCCTGACCAATTGCCCAGTCCCCAAGAGAAACATTCCCACAACATAATGTTGCCCCCACCATGCTTCACGGTATGATGTGTTTTGGGTGGTGTACTGTGTTTGGTTAGTGCCCAGAGTTAGTCAAAAAAGTTCAATCTTAGTCTCATCTGACCATAAAACCTTTTTCCACATGGTAGCAGAATATTCCAGATGTGTCTTTGCACTGAACTCCAAGCGCTATGTTTGGCAAAAACCAAACACAGTACACCACCCAAAACACACCATACCTACTGTCGGGGCATATTGTTGTGGGGATGTTTCTCTTCAGCGGTGACTAGGAAATTAGTCAGGATAGAAGGGAAAATTGATGATATTATTTTTACTGACTATTAAGGTATTTTGAAAATAACTTGAAAAGCAGAGTATAATATATATATATATATATATATATATATATATCAAATATATATTAGGGACATTAACTTTACTTTTATCCTCCTGAGAACCCCTGCACCATCATAACACTGTTTAGCGTTACACATAATCTGCCAATGATGACTCCAAGTATGTTCCTGAACAACATCAAATGAGCATTAGTTTGAATAGGCTTATATTTAAGTTAATTACAAGATCTAGCTACTTTTGAATTTGATCTATTTCCAATCATTGAATTCAAACTGTTCAGATCACTTTTGCAGTATTTCAACCTTACAAAATTGAAAATTAATATAGGCTACATTTCGCGGCCCACCCACAATCCCTTGGCGTCCTACACTGTCCTTCACTGTAGACTGACGTGCAACTCCCCTATATCGTAAAAATACTTTATATACTGGTAACCGATCATTTCTCAAAGACCATACAAGACACAAAAGGACACACTATCTTGACAGCCCAATCAGAGAATTGCATAAGAGGACATGACCATAGCACATGACCAAGTCCAAAGTTTTTACTTTTGGCACGCTGAAAGCGTTTCATTGGAAGCATGTACGTGACATGTTTCAGTCACACTAAACCAAAACCATTTTATCCCAGCTTTGAAGGATGTCTTCAAAGCTGGGATAAAATGTTTTTTCCACACAGGCCCTGCTTTCATACATTGACATTACAAACAGACTTAGTGGGCATTACCTTTAAACTTTCCATGAAATATGTCACATTTGCTGCAAGATAATAGGCTGGTGGTTGCTGTGGCTTGTTGTATACCTGTTCTAGTGTTTTGTTGTTGTTGTTGTTGTTGTTTTTCCATTCCTTGGTTTTTGAGTGTTTTCATGAAGTACATTAGCTACAGTGGGTTGTGGTATCCTCTAGCTTTTATTCATTCCATCTGTTTATCGATATTGTGTTAAACTAGATATACCGCAAAGCGGTACAAAATATGACCGCCGTGGAATCCTGCACATTGTCTCCGCTAAATAAATCACGCTGGTCTATTTGTTTCCATCTCCTACTCCATCCCCTGCTGAAACTGTTATGTATGTAAATGAGTGTGTGCATGTGCTTGCTTTTGTGTATGTGTGCTTCTCTGTCTATGAGTTTTCGTGTGTGTGGTGGGGGCAATGGGATAGAGCGTGTGTGTGTGTGTGTGTGTGTGAGTGTGTGTGTGCGTGCGTGCGTCTGCTTGCCTGCATTTGAGTGTGTTTTATGTGTCTGTGTGTGTATGTTCACCTTATAAAAGTAACTAAGGAGTAAAGCAAAACATATTTTGTGTGTATGTGTCTCTGTGTGTGTGTGTGTGTATGTGTCTCTGTGTGTGTGTGGGGGGGGGGGGGGGTAATGGTGAGTGTTTTATTATTTGTGCGTGCGTATTTGTGTGTGTGCATGTGTGTGGGTGTGTTTGATCAAAACAGATGAAAACGCCCAACAAATTTCGTGCACCAAGGTCTTTCAGTGTCCCGGGAAACCTTGATGGAAAATTGTGCATGCGAAAAAAAAGAAAACAAATCTGACTAAACCTACATGACTGCCGCTTTGCTGCACGGCGGTCATAATAAATGATATTGGGTGAATTAGATGTGTCATTTGCTTTTGAACTATGCTCATTACAATGAAAAAGGGAGGAAGGAGGTGCCATCACATGTTATTTTACTTTTGAGTATACAATATACATACTATTACATCATGTACCATCTGCAAATATATCAGTATGGAAGGTCAGTAATGAAAATTAAGGGGAAAGACAAACTTCCAAGGCTTAGCAATAAGGTGCATGCTTACCACCCAACTATCTGCTGGCCTAAACAAAGAACTTTAAAGGAAGAGGAAGAGATGAAAGTAACTCATGATAATGCCAGATAGCTGGGTGATAGGTGATATTACTCAGTTAAAGGGCCAGCACCCAAACTATGAAATGTTTTAAAAAACAGGGTCTGAATAAAGCATGCGAGAAACACTCAAAAGATCACTACTACACATATGAGAGCACAAACCTAACTAGAAATGTGCATCTCCGTGGAGGAGCTGCAAGAGTGGGCTTGCTCACCAGGGGGCAGTGATGTAAACGCCTGAACAGTCCCCCATTCATTTCAATGGGGAAACGCCTCTGGTGGAGCATGGCGGAACTACAAGGGTCTAAAAACGGGAATACCGGAAAAACGACAACGGGCAGCCATCCGACATTAACAAGCAACTTACACCGGATCAGGCCTGATTGCTTAGTGTTTGAACCGCGTCGATAGCTCAAAAGCTCTAGGAGAAGAGGCGTCTTAAAAAAAACGGCCGACGGATAACAATAGATGGGCTTGCCTTGCAGCAAGCGCACTAATAACCTCAGCTTAGACCATTCAGATATTGTGGCACAGTATGTTCATTTTCAACTTTGTGAATAATGGTTGATGTTTGTCCTAAAAACACTGGGTCTGACCTGGTATCTGCCGTTCATTCCGACATATCCCCACTCCGACATTGATGTCCAATTGTCGTAGTGGAGGCATGTCTCTTTATGGAAAAGGTCCCACCACTCTGACATTTTCTGTTTTCATGGTCGCAGTGGCGGTATTTAACTTTTTTTCAAACAACGTGCCATTCCGACATGAGGTCATTTATAGACTATTAAAGGGATTATCCGGAGTAAAATGCACTTTAGACACTATTTACGGATGATTGGGAGTACATATGTTGAGTTGACATCAAATCATGTCATTCGGATGTGTTTTGAGAAAGTTCAATTTTACCGTGTTTAGCCAAAACTCGTTAGCCTGGAAGTGAACGGGGCACGTCCTTTCGCCGCTACAAAACACTTTTTCATACCTCTACTGTTCCAAACAACATTACACTTACGTGGTAGTGAGTAGAGGATCCCTAAAGCCAAACCGAAGTATCCTCAGGTCTTTCTGTGGTCGGATAGAGAGTCCAGAATGAATTTAATCGAGTCAGTACCTTTCAGGAAATGTTGGTTAAGTGTTGCTAAAATGTTTCTGAGCTGCAGCAGCGACATTTCCGGAAAGGTATTGGCTTGATTAAATTCATTCTGGACTCTCTGGTTATGATGGGTTGACATGGCTCCTATTGGCTAGTTGCACGAAAGCACGAATGCACGAGGCCTCTCGGTGAGCTTGTTTGTTTCCTGTGGAGCCAGGTGTTTGAACCTGCCACTATTCTGAATGTAATTAGTGTCTACACGTCCTTCTCCATCGTAACATGCGATTCACCAGGTGAAACACCCAACTGGGTCCGTGTAGACACTAATAACATTCAGCATAACGGCAGGTTCAAACACACCTGGCGCCACGGGAAATAAACAAGCTCACCGAGAGCCTTTCGTGCAACTAGTCAATAGCCTGGGTGCAGCCGAACTTTAGCCCCGCCTCCATGATTATCCAGCTGAGAAGTTCGGTCTGGCATTTCTTCGTTGGGCTGGCACTATGCGCTGTACAGATCTTACCGGGCCAATCAAATCGTCGGGGCGGACTTTACACGATGATGGACAGATGAACAACAGTGACGTTCACGGTTTCACACTTAGGTTGATTTTGATTGTAACAGAAACGCTATGGCTATGAATGCACATTTTTTCCATGCAGTTTGGCCTTTCGTTTAGCTTAGCTACATGAAAACGGAGGTTTTATTACGGATTCACACAACTATTTCTGAACACTTAGACCAACGTGGATATGTGGGAAAACTTAGGTTTCACTTTCACCAAGGTAAAACAGCATGTTTGCGTGATGTTGTTCCTGTTTGTTTGAGATGTATGTTTGCTTGTTGGATTAACGACACCCTTCCCCAGCTGTTCATTGCATGTTTGTAGTTTGAAGGAATTCTTTTTAAAAATGAAGGAGGGGAAATATTTTCCAAATAGCCTACCCTGCTACATATTTCGTTGTCTTAGATTTCGCTATCAGGTAACTATAATCACGGCTGAATGGAGAAATTTCAGACTCACATTCGGACGAGAATTGAGGATGACGTAGTTAGGCTATGGCTCCTGAGTCATTCCGTGAGAAATCAGACAAAATCCAGGAAAATGGTTGCAGCACCAACTCAGATTTTCTTCAGAGTTTGTCTACACAATGTTTAGGTTCCATAACTAAAATCTGTTATTTATTTTTGTTCAATTCTATTGTTTTCATTGTCTTTTTGCCCTTAATTATTACACTCTCTAAATTACCTTATCTTGGAGGCCATGTTTGGACAGTCATATCTTAAAAAGCATTATTCCTAGCCTGACTAAACTTTATAGAATAGAAGACAAGCATGTTCTCAGTAAGATTCAATAATTAAAAGTTTGTACCACAGTCTCATTGGTTGTATAGAAGTCCCTAGTTTCTGAAAAAAAACATGCAAAAAAAGTGATATTGAGGGTCTCAAAACTCTTTTATTGAGACACATCTGCCATCACTGAGTATTTTCTCTAATATAATCCGTTGTTAATATTGATACTTCACATTGTAAATGGCCATGTACTTTGCTTTCCACATACATTTTCATGGCCCTACTACCTACCCCACACAGCATTTCAGATGCATGAAAATGACACAAAATGCAAACATGCCATATTTTATCCTTATTATCATATCGTCATGGTCATTTGTCGTAGAGACTTCAAATTGTGGGAAAACATTAATAAAATGATGCATTTCAATATAAAATAGAGACTGATACCAAGTGAAAAAAAAAAAAAAAAAATTTCATACCCTCAATATAACACTTACATGTAATGCATATTTTTCCAAAATCTAGGGCCCTTTCAAAAGTCAAGAGATCTTTAGTACAGACTTTAAATTGTTTACACATGCTAATTATGAGTTGATCTTCCATCCTAGAAAATGTGGGGAGGCTAGGGAACATACTTGTTAAGATATTAATGCCCAAACATGGCATGTGTTTTTCAAGCTGTAAAAAATAAACAATTTCAATGTCTGAAAAAGATATGAAGAGAGATTATTTGCATAGAAATATTTCACAGGCGTTGGTATCTGATTTGACACGGAATGACTCTCCTCAGCCCTACGGTTCTCGAGATATTCACAGAACACTGTGTCCAACCATCTGTGGGGGTGCAATCATTCTGCCGGAAGGTTGCGGTGAAATCATGGATTTCAACTCAATAATTGAAGCGCACATGATTCACGCAATTAATAGATTGACACAGTGATTGTCGACATGATAAAAGTGAGGGGTCCAAGCTAATAATATTTTAAAAAGTGAGTGGGTCCTGTCCCACTATCATATAATTGCTCCGACGTCATGGTCTGGTCTTTTATTATCCAAGAGAAGTTGAATATTTACCAGGTGTTATCTAAGAAGCACTAGTTTCATGTGATCATACACCTTCTCTTTTCAGACATATGACCATGATGGCTCGCCTGACTATCGGTAGACCAAGCGTGATGGCAGATGATATCTACAAGATTCTAGATAAATTGTCGTATCCAGAGATATTAAGATTCAATGCATATCTGAAGAATCCAATCAATAGTAGTTACATAGGTATTACAATACACATGGAGACCAAGGATGTAGCAGAAATTGTAACAACAATTGTAGATAATATGAACAAGAGCTTTGTTGGTCAGCAGTCCTTGGAGGTGGCACTGATAATTTTGCAAAAAATGGGAAACAAAAATCTTGCCGTAAGAGTCAAAAAGATCCTCCAAGAAATATCAAGGTAAGTTTGCTTTTTTGAGTGACAGCAAGTTTTGTACACTTTGGTAAAGTTGTTAAGACATAAATTGACTGGTTGCAAGATTTGCGGTTTGCGGTTCAATAGGCTAAATCATAGGCGAAACTTTTCATTACACAATAGGCAGCTCCATCTAACCCGTAGTAAGGTAGAAAACAAGCTACAACACTGTTTCACCCATCGATATGTGGATAAACTAGATGTACCGCAAAGCAGTATAAAATATGACCACTGCTCAGTCCTGCACATTCTCTCCGCAAAAATAAATCACAATAGTCAATTTGTTTCCATCTCCTACTCCATCCCTACTACAAATTGTACGTATGTATGAGTGTGTGCATGAGTGCGCTTGCTTTTGTGTATGTGTGCTTCTCTGTCTGTAGGTTTTTGCGTGTGAGTGTGTGTGGTGGGGATAATGGGATGTGTGTGTGTGTGTGTGTGTGTGTGTGTGTGTGTCTGCTTGCTTGAATTTGTGTCTGTGTTTTATGTGTCTCTGTGTTCACTTGTGAGTGTGTGTGTGGGAGGGTAATGGTGTGTTTTGTGCACGTCTGTGTGTGTGTGCAGGTGCATGTGTATGCCTGCCTGCCTGCCATGTTTAAGTATGTGTGTGTGTACGTGTGAGTGTGTGTGTTGGCTACCTGTGTGTATGTACGTGCATGTGTTTATGCATGTGTGTTTGTGTGTGTGTGTGTGTGTGTGTGTGTGTGTGTGTGCGCGTGAGTGTGTGTGTGCCTGCATGTGTGTGCATGAATAAAGTCATATGTGTGTGTGCATGCGTGTGAGAGTACAGTCACTAAAATGAGCACGTATATAAATTTATTGTATGGTCCCTCATGAACCAATTTACACAAAACATGGCACACATTCAGAGGGTGTCATAATGATCCACTTCAAATTTTGTGCAGTTTTGAACCTGTGAACCAAAAATAGCTGTGGTTGCATTGCCTCATTTTTGCTTTTTAATTTTTTACTAGGTATGGCACTATACATCAAATGAGTGGTTACGGGATGGGTTGACAGGGGCTACTAGGCCCTACGGTTCTCTAGATATTCACAAAAAACTGTGTCCGACCATCAACAGGCCAGTTGGTGTACAGTCACTAAATGTACACATAAATTAATTTATTGCCCTCCCATGAACGGAATTCCACAAAACTTGGTGTGCAATCACAGGGTGTCATAATGATCCTACACTTCCAATTTCATGCAGTTTTGACCATGTCAGGTCAGATGTACCTCATTTTTGCATTTCATTTGGTGCTCTACATGAAATGAGTGGATTTAGGATTACAATCCTTTGGTACTCTCAAGAGGACATCCTGGGCTTTCTGGTGATACCACAATTATGTGGGTCGGGTGAACAGATTTTCCAAATTTTATTTTCAAAATGGCGGCTCTTGAGTTTTTTTTTTTATTTCATGGCAACAACAGAGGTGATTGACCATTTTTTGTCATTATTATGTTTTATTGCACACTGTCAAATTGTGTCATAAAAATGAAAGATCCAGTAATTTTAACACCTTCAAAACACAACTTTTGTTCAATGTCCTCTGTAGTGGACATCGGGACTTAGTACCCCCTGCTTTTTAACCAATTTCTTAGAAGGCAGAGGGTAGAGTGAGACAACATGGGCTTTTCTACCTATTTCTAATAAATAAAAGGACATGCAGGATAAAAGGGGATCCTTTAAGGTATAATACAGCCCCAGACGCAGTGTGTAAGCTAGAGCTTTAAGGAAATAAGTGCATCGTAGGTGAATTTGCCTCAATGTACATTACCCAATTGGTAAAAAGGTGTATTTTGGGTAACTGATTACTCCATTTACCTGTAAATGATTATTTGCCACTCCTAAAAGTGCTTTCACATTTACAATTTATCCATCAAGAATCCCTTCAGTGTACCTCTGCCATCCTAGGATGCCCTGAGCACTAACGTTTCATTCATCTCTTGGGTCTGTGGCACAGGGCTCAGAGGTCAAATTATGAGAGTCCCTATATGGTGTATACTCTCTGATGCCCTCACAGCAAGCCATTGCACTTCTTCAGCACATGTTTATTAAAGGGAGAGTGTAGTAACCCCTCCTACCCTAAAACCTAGCTCTACAGTGTGCCATGTATGCAGACTGTCTGCAACACCGATAAGCCAGGCTCATTATTATGGCTGTCTGAATGCTTATTCAGCCATTATGGCAACACTTCATTATAGTCGCCATCTCTGAAAGCTATGTTAAAAACACTTGAGGGGGAGCAAACCCTTTCTTGGCCCACCTGTTTGCCTGTAATATCTCACATACATACCCTAACACTCCATTGACTTTACACATTCATAATTTCCATTGGGTTAGGACATTCGTATAGTCCCGATGTCCACTGCAGATGACATCTGAGAAAAACAGCAATTTTTAAGAACATTTTAAGAACAACATGTTTCTTTAGACCAAAATACTTAAATCATCTAAAAATTAAAACTTTTTTTCTCAGGAGGCTATAACAGCTTCAACTCTTCTTGGAAGACTTGGGATTTTTTTTTACCATTCTTTCAGAAGCACATTTGTGAGGTCACACACTGATGTTGGACAAGGCGACTGGCTCTTAGTATCCGCTCTAATTCATCGAAAAGGTGTTCTATTTGGTTGAGATACTAGATATCGTCACTAAGGTGTAGCAATGGTAAACATGGTGGTTGCATTGTTTAATGAAAGTTCATAGTGGGAAGGTAGATCGTTTAAAATTTGAATGTGGATAGCTTAAATGTTCCACTTCTAACTTAAAGGTATACTATGCAGGATTGGCGATTTCATCGCCGGTTTCGCTTTCACTTTTCGTTTTCGCTCGGTTTATGCTTGCATATTTCTCTGCAGAGCTTCCCCTACAGCTTTAG
Organism: Sardina pilchardus; assembly: GCF_963854185.1. Lineage (NCBI taxonomy): Eukaryota > Metazoa > Chordata > Actinopteri > Clupeiformes > Clupeidae > Sardina > Sardina pilchardus. The sequence goes on from NC_085003.1 coordinate 23,792,569, forward strand.
TGTGTATATTTTGCAAAACTCCTCAATCGGATAGTCTGCCGTGCCTTTTCATGAGACTTTACATAACACTTCCTGGAGTAGAGCATGGGTGCGTGCCCGAGGTCTCCTGAAGTTGCAAGTGTGGTTTTACCGCTACAGACCACTAGGGCGGCCGAAAAAAACACTGTTCGACCGGTAATGACTCATTTAATCATATATAACAGTGTGGAACGAATTGATTGAACTGAAAGGTAAGGTAGGTAAGGTAAGGTACTTTTATTTATATAGCGCATTTAATGTGCACTGAGTGCAGCCCAAAGCGCTTTACAGAACACAGAGACACAGAGACAGTGCCGAAACGGAGTGGCGTAGTCGCCAGCGTACCCATGACAACACAACAAACAAAACAAATTCACAAAATAACAAGACAAGATGCCGGACGGAGTGGCGTAATCGCCAGCGTACCCGTGGCACCAAGACATACAATACAAGACATACAATAAACAAATGTTAAATAAATAATAAAACAAACAAAAAACAGAAAAGTCCACGTCAACTTAGTCCAATCGACTGCACTCAAGTCCCAGGGCAATGAAGACGCACAGCCTAGCCTAGCTATCAGGCCAACCGAAGACGGCGCTAGACAGGCCGTCTGGAGAGCACCATGAAGCAGTAGGCCTAGCAGCAGAAGCACTCAGGGGCGTTTCTAGACTTTAAGGACAACCTGGGCTAAGCCCCTATAGTGTCAATGCGCGCACTGTAATTTTCAACGCTAAGTATCTCGCGAACCGTTCATCATAGAAACTAGTGGCTAGTGCCACTGTAAAGGCCAGGTTACGTAGTTTCATATGATATGCCTGTTATTTCTATGCGAAAATATCTCGCAGCAATATGACCGAAAAGAATGGGTGCGGCCGCGGCCGCATGGTGCGTCTCTCGGAGAAGGCAGAGAGAGTCGGCCGGCGGCCCGATGGTAATAATCTTCTCGCGGCCCGGTACCCAGAGATTGAGAAACAAACACTGGGCTAGCCCATGTAGAAACGTGAAGCTAGTGTTGTATTGTGATGCCAATCGATAGCTTGCTTAGCCTACTACTGGTGGTGCTCAACATTTAGCGCCAGGCAAATGCTGGTTGATTTTGAAACTGGCTGATAGATTCAAGCATTACAAAAATTTACCCCGGGCTCGGCTCAAATTACCCCGGGCTGAAGCCCCGGTAAAATCGGCTGGTGACGCCACTGCCCAGTTACCCTACATAGTAATATGCAGCGCTTTTATGGCTCCAGAACAGTTGGTGAAGATGTTTTAGTTAGAAGACCGCTATGTGTCAACCAATGTTACCCAGTGCGTCCATGCTTTTTGTAACATTCCACCTCAATTACCTGGAACGCTTTAAAATAGGAGCTAGTACACTTCAAGTAGGATAAGTCCCACGTCCCATTGCCATCGAACGCAGCATAATACTCTGTCGTAGTAATAACTCTTTGCAATAAGCGGTTGCTGAGTAATCCGTGCATGTGCTGAAATGTTTTACTAAGCTATTTCTGAATTGTGAAAATATGCTTTGTGGTTGTGAACTTATTGCAGTATCATCAAAACTATTCCACCTGTGTGCCTGGCTAAAATTATGAAGTGCAAAATTGTTTAGGCTATAGCAGAAATATTTTTGTCCATAGATAAAAAAAAATTAAAAAAAACCCTGTAACCTCTGAATTTCTTTTCAAATAGCACCAAATTGATGCATTTAAACATTGAAATATCATTATTTTTTTCCTTCTAGAGGGGCATACCCCCCGAACCCCCACTGTAGCTTGATTACAAATCTTGGGACAGAACATGTGGAAAAACATCTAGGAGAAACATTGTTCATTTCTGTTCATTTCTTTCGACAAAATCTGTCAGAAGACATTGTGAAAAGAATACATTTTCAAAATGTCTCTGTGGGGACCCTAGCACCACTGCTGGAAAAAATTCTAGGGGAAACATTGCCTCACAAGTGAAAACTCACTGACAGAGAAACACACACACACACACACACAAACGTAAGCGCACACATGCACACACTCATGTACATACATAGTTGCAATAGGGGATGGAGTAGGAGATGGAAACAAATTGACAAGTGTGATTTATTTTGGCGGAGAGAATGTGCACTGAGCGGCGGTCATATTATGTACCGTTTTGCGGTACATCGAGTTCCTCTGCATGTCTGTGCCTGCTCAATATCAATGTTAATTTAAATATTTTATGTATTCTTTTATTAGAGATCCATCTGTTTCTGGTACTCGTTCCACAAGGCCTAGTAGTGGTGAGACTATTGAGTTTGCTCTTTCTCATATTTAATATTTAATATACCGTATTTTCCGGAGTATAAGTCGCACTGGAGTATAAGTCGCACCAGTCAAAAAATGCCTCATGAAGAGGAAAAAGCCATTTATAAGTCGCACCTGAATATAAGTTATTCAGAAATGTATTCACAAAATCCAAGACAGAGGCTGTAACTAGACACAGAGGCCAAAAAGATTAACATTAATGACGAGAAGGTGTGAATGGCCGCCCACCTGTAGCTGTAGACAGCTGTAGACAGTAATGTTTACTCCTCTTTCATTTCGGAATTATTCAAAAGCATGTTAAATTTCATACATAAGTCGCACCTGACTATAAGTCGCAGGGCCAGCCAAACTATGAAAAAAGGGCACTTATAGTCTGGAAAATACGGTAACTTATAACATAACTTCACACAAATTGTACTTTTATCAGCAGCTAATCCAGCCACGCAGGAAACAGGACAAGAGATGGATATGGAACAACCAACATCTTTGTACAAATATGGTAATACTTCAATATGCCATATTATCCCCCACACCTGAACTAGTTTGCATGCAGCTCACTGCCAATATATAAACTTTATTACAGGCTCTAGGCCCAACAGCAAAAACATACAACATCAAAAAGGAATAGATACATGCAAACATACTCTGGTTCATGATGGTCTTTAAAGGCACCCATACCAATGTTTCCAGAAATATGATTGATATCTGACCGAGCTGCATCTGGGGCTTGTAAGCATCATTATAATACAGTTTTGTGACTCATCAAGTCGGGACATGAACTTAAATCCAACAAAGCATGATGAGGGAGTATTACTTTCTTATTCAGTCCGAAATATTACTCAGACATGCGAAATCAATTGAATTGGGTGTGAAACAAAAGGCCAGCAGATTTCATACAGTACTGGGTAAAGAACTTTCTAGAAAAAAAAAATAGAAAAAAGTTCACATCCAATTGACCAGTGGTTCTCAAATTGTGGTACGGATACCACTGGTGGTAAGCGGACTCTCTGTTGTGGTACTCTGGGAGTCTACAAAATGTTTTATTTCATAAAGTCAAAATAATCACTTCAAATAATAGAAAATTCTATATAATGAAAAATTGTTAAATTTAAATTTCATCAACGATTCCTGGGACACCGTAACACCGGAGCACATGAAACTTGGTGGGCATGTAGCACCACTAGACCTCTACGGAAAATTTTTTTTTGGTCCCAGGGGTCCACTCCATCCCTGCGCTGGCCCCCTGAAACCCAAAAATAATCAGTTTTTCCTAAATAACTACCATAACACTGAGGATGACAAAATGTTTATGGTATGTTGGTCTCAAGAGCCTGCATCAATTTAGCTTATAACCAGTCATTTGTGATTTGCACCCCCATGATAAAAAAATAATAAAATGCAATATAATATAGCTTTGAACGCTCCTATCTTTAGATGAGATGTTATGAACAGCACATTTCACAATCATATGTATTATTAACCTGACATCCTCATGGGGGGCTATATAATAAATGTATTTATGTGTACTGGTCACTGTCACTTTAGTGACAGGTCACCCAACAACCTGCAGATTGTGCTATTTAGCGAAGTGTTGCTGTGAATGATACTGTCAACTCTCTCTTACACACACACACGTACAGTAGGCTACTGTATGCACACACACACAGCAGTCGAGTTGAGGGATGGCATCCCCCTTTAATTGATATGGTCAAAATAATCCCCCTTCTGAAACAGCCATCCCCCCTCCCCATCCCCTGTAATTGTTTCAAAAAATGTGGAAATATCACCACTATTTCATTTTCAACATTTAGCTTTTGCGCACATCGAAGCTAAAATACTGTGAACACAAAGAATAAACCTACCTGCTAACATATCTTAAATGTAGTTTTCTCTCACGGGACTCACTGCAAACTTTATCTCCAAACTAATTACGCTTATTATTAACATATGTATATATTGGCTGGACAGTCAAATCCGATCTGAGTGTTGGGAGCTGTACAGACTGAGACGCATCTGTTCATATCCGATACGAATGCGATATGAAACTACCTCCTGGATGTGGTTTGCAACCGTTTCGCAAAAATCTCATGTGACCTGTCACTGTTCAGACTTCAAAAGTGACATCCGATACAAATCTGAATGGGCTAAAAATCGGATTTTGGCTGGCAGTCTGAACGCAGCCTTAGTAGGCTAGGCCTACTGTATTAGTTGTTTGATTTGTAAGGCAGAGCAGTAGGCTGGCTGTGGCTAAGGCAACTCGTGGAAAAATGCGCAATCATGTTTGATCGCATATGCACATTTCAGAATGTTCGAATTCGCCTGCGTGCATGTAGTTGTGTGAGAAAATGTGTGTGTGAATGCTGAACCACGAATTCACATAGAAGTTAACTTAAAATGTAGAAAAAATATAGCTTTTTTCAGCAGACATCGCTAACATACAGTACAAAATTCGCGAAACTGAGAACATCTTTCACTCATCATTTTTAATTACTTCTCGCGCCTATGTCTGCTCAGCATTACATTAATCATTAAATGCAGTTGCAATGCGGGTTGAAACTTTCTGCCACCTGTTGGTTGTTCGGGTACATTGCCGTAGCCTCAAAAAAAGTCGGCTTGACAGGCAACGGGATCTCCGCGGCAAAACGTGCATTCTCAACCCGTAACCACTGTATGCTTCAAGACGGAGTGCTTGGGTGAACCGCTGTCAGAGTCAAGGCTGTCCAGATGGGTTGTAGAGGCCATCCGACAGGCCTACACAGACACAGAGGGGCCAGTGCCAGAGCTCCGTGCTCACTCCACAAGGGCATGGCAACCTCATGGGCACTATGGCGAGGTGCTTATTTACAGGAGATCTGCAAGGTCAATGCCGTCAACCTTTGCACTTGGTCAACGCCCTCAACCTTTGTAAAATACTATTCTGTTAACATATACAGAATAGTACCTCGCTACACCCTTGCGTCTTGCGGGGCTTGTAGGCCCAGGTTGGTGTCTTGCCACTGGGCTTGGGGCAGGGGGCACTTGCGTCTGGCAGTGCCACCAGGCCTGGGAGTTGTACATAGTGTAAATAGTTCCTTTATCTATCTACCTATTTGCACTTGGGCTTGGTCCGCACTACCCCCTTGCGGGATGTCTTAACAGAGGTTCCCCATACATATGGAATATGGAATGGGTGGAGAGAGTCTCGATTCGGTTACAGGTGTAACCTTTGTTCTCTGATTGAAAAGTATCTCTTCACCAGAGGGCCGCTCGGAGGTGTGTGTCGATCAATATGGAGTACTAGTCCCACACCAGCACAGGTGTTTTAAACAACACTAATCAAGGGCGTGGCCAGAACAACCGGTGTGTCTTACAGAATATCCATGTTGCACAATCCAGTAGGGCGATTCCTCATACATACATATGGAATATGTAATGGGTAGAGAGATACTGTAGTCTCTTCACTCAGAGAACAACGGTTACACCCGTACCCGAATGTTCCATTTCATATCCTCCTCCTTTTCTCTCATATCTTGTCTTTGTCAATCATCCCCTCTCTGTCTTCTGCCTAAAGGCTGGCTTACATTGTACGATTTTGGTCTGTTTTAACAGTCGGCGACTACATTTCCAAAATTGGGATCGGAAATCATGGGAGTTGTAATGGAATCGCGGTGTGCTCCCGTCAACAAAATCATTTAGTGTAAGGTGCCAATATTAGCGGTTTTAAGTCCGTCGGAGTCAGTCTTTTTCTAGTTTTGCCGTTACAACAATATCAAACATGTTTGATATTATCGGAAGTCTTTTCAGTCATGGCTCATGCAAATAGTGACGTGAACATTAAAAACCAATAGTGACCTTGCTCCAACACGAAACAGGAAGGGGCAAAATAGGCGACAGCTGTAGCATATTTGATTATTTGTTATTTAATTTCTTATAAATTATTATTCTAATTATTCTACGTGACAGAACAGCTCTATATCTTTTAGGGATGTCACACATGAAACAATGCTGCAGAAACGCGAAAAAATGACTTTGATATGAGTAGGCTATCATATGACGTGTAGCCTAGTGCACGATGGAAATAATTTGAAGGAATCTAGTAGCAGTCTTGTAAATAGTGACCCACAGTCTTTGCCAAATCCTAATCTGAGACTTGCCTGTGACTAGAAACTCAGTGAATTGTCTTTAGATGTGAGAGGGTCTGAGACTGTAGTCTTTCAAAAATCTTTTCCAAATCTTTGCCAAGTCTGTCAATGTAGGGTGGGCTTAATCTGACATTTTTCTATTTTACCCTCCTGCCTTCTCTCTCCCCTCATGCCAAAGCTGGAGATCAGCAGTGTTCTGCAGGGGGTGGAGGGATCATCATGAACATGTCTGGATCACCTGTGCCACAACAAGGTAACACACACACACACACACTCACAGAAACACATTCCATAATCCTTGGTGAATGCATGATACAACACTTTTATGCATACGAATTTTAACTAGTGGAAATTATTATGACTGCAGCGCAACTGACCTGTACACTTAGCTTTTTCATTAGGAGCACAGGTGCTCCTAAATGAAAAAATTTAGGAGCACAGAAAAAAATTTAGGAGCACTATGAAATTTCCTTGAAAACCTTATTGCCTTAAGCAGGTTACAGATCATTCACAGCAGTGGCAATCCTAGTCTCTGCTCAAACCCTCCACACACAGAGAAAATGGCTTGTCTGGTTTCTATTTCATATTTTGAATTCACAATTTGTATACATTTTGTTAACAATTCATTATAGGATCTGCATAAATACTTATAGCTTAAAATTCAAAGTAATTTGAAATTGTCATATTGATTACACTGTCTTTAATGATATTACAGGGGTGGGTGTGTAGGTCTAATTGAGTGCCTGTCACTTTAAGAAGTACCTCACTTTAAGAAGTGCCTACCGTATCCTACATGAACATAATTAGGTTTCATTCGGTTTCAGGAAATCACGCATAGTTCAAGGATACATGTTTTCATTAAATAACATGAATGTTCAAAAAACTATCAACGGTAAAGACAAATATTTCCGGTGTAATAGAAAAGATGAGTGTCCAGCAATGTTAACTTCTATGATTTAGGTAACCTACCGTGGCATGGCATTGTGAGTTGTCTGTTCACTTTTTCCTTGGTCATGTTTAACTGGCTGGGTGCTTAACTTATTCTACCATGACTTGTCTTGGAGTTTGGCAGCCTATATCTGTTATATCCAATGAGTGACAACCAGTGCTCAAAATAAAACGTTACGGTATTCTCCTGATAATGTTAGTTGAATGGATTTAATGTGAACCCAGCCTACATAAAAAAGACGCAGTGGCTATATGATACAGCGCACATTTGTGATTAAAATGTTACGCCTTTTTAAAGCAGATGTAGCCCACACCGAATCGTGGTTAAATACATCATTTAGACAACAGAATCAGTAGGATACCATTTTTGTTTCATAGAAGTCCACCAGGCCTATGTCAAATGCAGGCTCGGGTGAAGCTGGGAGGAATTTAATGCACGGTTTACACACCGTGTTTAGCATATCAACCATGATAATAATAATATTTGAAATGAACACGGTAAATGTTACAGTCAACATTTGTATCATGGTTTACCGTTTCACCGGTAATCGTTACATAGTCACCAACTGATAACAAACAGATTGAAGAAAAAGAAGAATGGATTTGGAGTGACATTTCTTGCGTGTGTGTGAGAGCGCGAGGTTGATGCTGAAAGCGTGAGTGTCCAGCCAGGTGCGTAAGAGTTGTCAACTCTGAAATTTGAATGCGCGAAAATTGTACTATACTTTGATCCACTTGGTGTGGATTCATTTTAGGAGCAAAATGCAAATGAAAGGGTTGAAATCTGCACTCGCACGTGTGCGAGCATTTTAATTTTTATACTCGCACTAATATATTTTTACTCACATTTGCGACGACCTGCTCGCAGTGTACAGCCCTGGCCAAAATCCCCCTTTATGCAGAGCAGAGGCAGCAACTGTTCCATTGAAGTCGTTGGACATAGATCAGAATTTCATGTATATGCTAAGATCTTGGTTCTCTAGAGTTAGGAATGTGAATTTTGGGCACGGTTTCATGACCCTCAACCCCTTCTGATCACTTCAGGTACAGTTTTAGCATTTTTGAGCATTCCAGTCTGGAGAAAAACGACTTTATATCAGGTGTGCCTGTCTTGTTTATTCTGCTGATGTTGGCCTGTTGCAACGTACGCTCTACCTTGACAACACATTAGCCAGCCAGCTGAACCAAATCCTGATTTGTGCTAACGACGATCAGATGCTGGGGTAACTTAATGAGAGCAGCGACATATTTCCATTATTCCATTGATGTTTTTATTCAATTCCATGAAAGTGTACATGCTTTGTGTGTGTAACCCCGCGTTCACACTGTCCACGTCCGTCGACGGATCTCGGAGGTTGTGTCTGCCGTATGTGTATTTGCATACACACAATCTGATTGGCTGACGGATCCGTCGCTGCCTGAAAAGTTGACAATTTCTCAACGTTCTTGACGGAGGCAACGGAGCTGAAGGAACGGACGGACCCACAATGCATTTTGAGTCCGCCCCATGCAAAGTGAATGACATCCGTTGAGGGACGTAGACAGTGTGAACGCGGGGTTATTTTCCATATTAGAATGAATAAATGTAGAAGGCTTGAAGAGCATCAAGATTATTTTGGAACATCATCAAGCAACTGATAGCAATTGCATTGATAATTGAGTGCTTGATTATATACACCTGTGGAAAGGGACCTGATGAAACCTATGAATACGTCAATGACACTCAATGACACACCTCTTTATGCAGAGGAAGTGATCCCATTTTGCGCCCATAGACTAGCCTAGAAATCTAGATGCACCCTAGCGGCCAAAAATAGTTTTGCCTAGCGATGGTCTAGGGTCGCACCGTTGAGGACAAGCCTGCGCTAGGCTCGAGTTCAGCCTAGCCAATCAGAACGCTCTATCTGTGTACGGAGTCCTTGAGCTCGCCTTAGCTCACCTTTGGCAGAGCTGCCAACTCTCACGCTTTCGGCGTGTGACACACGATTTTGCCTGTTTACACACGCACTCACGCCATACATCCATTTTCTCACGCTAAACAAAATTTGATTTTGGGCTGAGGCTCGTTCGTTCCTTTTAAAACTCCCCAACGGTATGTGCTAAGAAGCGCCACTGTACAGTAGGCTGACCGTATTCGTTGCATAGACATCCAAGTTTGGGACAGAAGGTGACACCCGCGGGAGAAAATCGCTATCTGGTCAGAGAGTATGTTGTCACAAATCATAGGCCTATCGTTAATTAAGAACTCACTCTCTTAAACTTAAAATCTTGAAAGAAATCAGTTTGTGTGGGTGGACTTCATTCCCTAGCCTACATTTTAACTTTAGACCTACTTGTTGCACTTTTGTTGCACTGTTTTCTTTGCTGGAACGTGTGGATAAATAACTTGGAGAGAGCTAAATCATAGTGCTCACTAAAATCATAAAGGAACATTGCAAGACACTCAACATGATCCCTGAAATATTTTCTTCGACTTGTTAGTGTTTTGAACATGTATTTTATCTAATGACACAGAAAGCAAAATTAATTGCATCCACATATCCTTGTCATGCATCTTTTATTTCACTCGCGTAAAACCGTGAGATAGAAAGCGACCTCACGTATTCCTTAAAGCGACAGGCACTCAATTACACACACCACTAATGCACACTCAATTACACCTAGGCCTACACACCATTTAAAAATAGGCCTATGAGTAAGTGTAATAGTCTTGAAATCAGTGCACAAATGACTAAACATTTTTAGCTACTAATAATTATGCAGATTGTAAAATAGGCCTATAACATTATCAACAAAATATGTAGGCCTACAGTTATGAATTCCAAAATATATGATATAGAAACATTTTCTCTGTGTGTGGAGGGTTGAGCAGAATCTTAGATGGCCACTGGTATGAATGATCACACAATATTCAATATTAGGTTACTGATGATTAAATCACCAAATACACTGAAATTGTTTTTAAAAAAACATTGAAAAAGTATCGAAATCACAATTCTTGACTTAGTATCGGGATCGAAACAATAATTTTGCTATTGCGACGAGTGCGGTAAAAACTTTTGGTCACCCCCGACAGAATCTCACTCCAAGGTTTTTTGAAAAGTTGGCAGCTCTGCTTTGGCTTCCGATAAGACGCCAGGGGGCTGGACCGTGCGTTCTCGTTCGACGAGTTGGGTTTGAGACCGTATCACACAACCATAGAGAAAAACAAAAGATGGATGAGGCTAACGAAGCGTGCTCGTTTGAATCACCTTTGGAAGAGTTAGACTTGGGCTTTTCTTTGAAGTTTGAGCAGAAAGAAGCACTCAAGTCGTTTTAAAGAAGGATGTATTTGCCGTTTTGCCGACCGGCTACGATTGGTCACAAATGCTGGCCTATTACGTGCAGAGGCAGTTTGAAAGACAACTGTTCATCCCACCCACAGGCTTCAACTCTGTGAATGGTCCGACCCCAGACTATACATTTCTGTGTAGTTTGGCTTGCCAGGCTACCCATAGACATGAACTACAACGAAATATCTTGCTCCGCCTTAAGGAGCTTTGGCGATGCCAGAGAATGTCTAATAAGGGGAGAACGACCACTCGCTGAATAGTTCCGCATGGTACTGCAACTAGAGGGTGATCGCGAGCAAGTGAAGAATGAATGGAGTTGAATGGAGTTTCTCCTAAAATCCACTTTTCTCTGGATATGTTTTTTTGTGTAGAAATTTGAATATTGCATGTGAAAGGGGGGTCAAGGAAAATACACACGGCTGAGTATTCGATTTTTTAAGTCCCTTAATTGCTCTAAAAAAGCCTTTCAAACGCGTCAATGGCGTCATTCATTAGCAGGGTGCCAGTGTGTTATGGGCAACAACGACCAAGCCTGTGAGAAACCAAAGGGCCATAAGTAATCGTTCATTCAACTTTCGACCTATAACCCATATTGAGCTTGCAGAAACTAAAATCCAATCTTCGATTTTTTAATGACAATCAAACTTCAAAAGTCTTAGCTTGATATATTTCTAGTGGCTTTTTTACCCTTGACCTTTAACCTTTGAAAATTGTTTTTTAAATAGTTGTGTTTACACTGAATTATAATAAAAAGTAATTTAATTACATCCAATTTACTCTCATAATTATTGTGGAGGACCTCTAGAATATAACCATATGTGACACTTTTGCATAGATGTTTTTAGTTAGATGAAAAACTTCAAAAAAAATCTCAAGGTATAGCCGACTGCCTCAAAGTGCCTGAAAAGGCCCCGGACCTCCAAGTGTTAAACAGGGTAACTTGTAACTGTAACACATCACATTTCTAAAGTAACCTTCCCAACACTGGTTATAGGGAGGAGGTGCGACACATGGCATATTGTCTTCTTCTTTAACATACGCTACAGTATAATTTTTTTGTTCCTTTATTTCATTTTCACGCTTTTTTGCCTCTTCCAACCATAATTTAGCCGCATCAATCTCTTTTTGATGATGCGTTTTTAATCCGCTTTTCTTTTTAGAGTGGTGCATTAATATGTCACGCAGCAATTTCGAACAGCCAGGAACTGTTCATTTGCCTTCAAATTCGAATTTATCTTTCCATCGTGTTAGCCAATTTTCAGTTCATGGATGGATTCTAGCTATAAATTTGGCATCGCCTTTCAAAAGCTGTTCTTTATCTTGAGTATTCCCCATTTTGCACAAATAAGAGTTTGTTCTGTGTTGACCTCTTAGGGCAAACAACAAGCCTGGGAAGCAAGCTTCGAGACCGTAGTCCGGCTTCCCCTCTGTGTTTTATCTCTCACAGGCTCTGTTGTTCGTTTTAACTCACAGACAATCCCTTCACACACACTTCCCAGTCACACTCCTTCTTTCCCTCTTTTATCAATATACAGTAGGCGGACTCTAACCCCCTATTTGATAGCTCAGGCGGGCCTCTAACCCCCTATTTTTAAGGTGGGACTCTAACCCCCTTTTTTTAAAGCGGGACTCTAACCCCCTTTTTTTGTGCTTATAGGTGGGACTCTAACCCCCTAAAAGACGGGACGTTGACCCCCCTTTTTACATAAAAAGACAGGACTTTAACCCCCCAGAGCAGCAACTTAATGCAATTTTTACCTTTTAGAAATAGTCCCAGACTATTCGGCCTATAATTATACTCACACTGTTATGGTTCTGGGGCCGGTTTCCCGAAGCCTTCTTAACGCTACGTAGTTCGTAACCTCTATCTTAAGCTCTACCTTAAGTACCTCAAGCATTTCCCGAAACCTTCTTTGCTACGAATGTCTTTCGCACGTCGTTTGTTGGTAAGAGTGGTCTGGAGCACTCTCAGATCTCTCTTAGTTGCACCTTAGCAATGTTTCGACTCGCGACGCTAGTCGCCGCCACTGTACCCTACAGCAATTTCCGTTACGCATGCAACTCATATGATACAAAATCACTATTTTGGTTCGCCAATGATTTTATGTAAGTATGCTCATTTAGAAAATAGTTTCTGGAAATGTTTTCATACAAATATGAAACGTGCACGCATTTGAAAATAATTAGAAGCGCTTTATTCTTTGCTTCCCCCCACCGTCCTACAATGTTTAGGCCTAATGTGCGGGCTTGCTGTCATGTTTAATGTTAACCAAAGGCACACAATACTGAATGAGGATGTTGGTCAATCAGCTGTGATTAAAAAAAAAAGTCTACATAGCCTATTTCAAATAGAAAAGCACAAACCTCCCCAAGCAAACACATGTAGCCTACGCCTCCTGCATCCAGACGGTGATACGAATCACTCAAAAAATTAAATAGTGTCTTCCTTGGGTCATTTCAGATCTTCCCTGGAAATTTAATCGAAATCCATCTTTAATTTTTAGAGTTAGCCTATCTTGCAAACAAACAGACAAACAAACAAAGCACTCAGAGAGCGCAGACCTCTGCTTTCAAACCTGAAGCGTTCGAATCTTTTTATCCATGCGGGAAACAAACTAACACACCAACAAACAAACCCAGATGAAAACATAACCTCCTTGGCGGACGTAGATCATTTAATGTCTAGCCTACTTTTTATCATTGTGTGCTAATAAGTTCATCTACGTTGAAGTTGCGTGAATGTTATTGGGGCAATAGGCTATTATAAGCAATGTTTTTTGGGGCAAAGAACGCTTTCATAAGACTGTCATGCCTCCGCATGAAATAAAAAATTGATTTCTGAGCAATCGATGTCACCTAATTCAGCACCTTCATGGTGGACAGTGCCTTGTACGTCGGACGTAAGGAGCTTTTCGTAAGAAGACTCCTAAGTGATAGTTCGGGAACCACGACTATGAAGGTAAACAACTTTGGAAAGTTACCTTTGGAGTCTTCGTAGCGGGAAACCAACCCCTGCTCTGTTGTTCGTCGAATGCCTTCAATCCAGTCCAGGGGCTGGTCGCCGTCAGCTTGCCAGCACGGAATTCACTGTATGGGTCTTTTCCACGGTCCCGGACCGCGGGCTGAGCAGTCTTCAACTTTCGACGATCAGTCCCAGGATCTTGGGTATATTGGCATCCGGCTTCGAAGAACCAAAAAAACGTGGAAAAAAGGACATTGATATGAGTTCCTGTTGATGATAACGTGTAGCCTAGTGCACGATGGAAATAATTTGAAGGAATCTAGTAGCAGTCTTGTAAATAGTGACCCACAGTCTTTGCAAAATCCTAATCTGAGACTGGCCTGTGACTAGACTGTGACTAGAAACTCGTTTAATTGTCTTGAGATGTGAGAGGGTCTGAGACTGTCTTTCAAAAATCTTTTCCAAATCTTTGCAAAGTCTGTCAATGTAAGGTAGGCTTTATTTGTTTCTTTTTTTAAGTTGATCTGGCTTTTGAACAAAATAATTTCATTACATATGATTCCTTTAAATGACAATAAACTACTTGAACTTGAAAAACTATTCTAAGGGCTTTGACAGGGAGCCCCCAGAGAACATCAAGTAGGCTAAATAATGTAGTCAATAATATCATAACTTTATAGCTATAGGCTATTTGTTTCCCTCATATGTCAAGCATACACAATGCGGGCTTGCATTAGAACAAAATTATGGATACCCTTGCCTTGATTATGTTCTTTACATTGAGTTGACTATGTCTTTTAATCTAGAGACATCTAGATCTGCTTTATGGTTTGTATAACGTTATCAGGAATCCTCTTATAGGGAGATTTGAGAAGAAAGTATTGAATTTAAAAACATGATGACTAATTATACAAAATAATTCAATAATGTTTCCTCATATTATGAGACATTTTGTTTATCAATATGAGTCCATATGTCACATACATAACACTGGAAATAAAATGCTTCCTACAGGATTGCATGAGGGAAAATGCCTAAGGTACCTACGTTATGCAATGTTTCTCTACAACATTATTTATGGGGTAAGTTTATCTATTTGTCTGATACAATTGAAGGACTAAGCATGTTTTGGAGTGAAAATTGAAAGCTACCCTTTCTTCAGATTTTAGCAATCATCTGCATGACATTGGGAATGCTGGAAATGGTATGTTTTATAGTAACCTACTCTCACACATTTTACATTATTTCAAATTGCATCATTAATTAATGATGAGAAAATATTACCACATTCTGCTTAAAGCATCCTGAAGGAGTCAGGTCTTAGTTAATCTGTTTCACAAAGAATGAATCATCAGCGGATCATGAGGAAATATTTGCTGAATGTGACAAAAGGAGAACTGAAGAATTGTTCATTATTCCTTTAATTGTTAAAAAAAACCTCACATTTTTAATGTTGACAGATTTTTTTTAAAAAATGACGGATTGCAAAAAAAAAATGTTTTAATAATAAAAAAAATACATTTAAAAAGGTGTATTTTTAATCAGGAAGAAGATGACTCACTTCTCATTCTGGGAGCTGTAAGCCTTTTGTTTCCTGTACTCGGCTTCTGTGGTGTGAGGAGACACTCAAAATGGATGTTAAGTGTGGTGAGTCAGCTTCACAAATACATTCGTATTTGTATTCACAACCAAGGACGTATTCATTTCTGAATGGTAGCCAATGGGAAATCATTTCTGCATTGATTTTCTGACCAACAGAGAATGCGTTCTTGAACTGGTTCCATTCAGATTTCTTTGAACTGAACCAAGCGTGAGCCATCAACAAATGGGTGTTGCTTGCAGAACAGAAGTTAATGAGATGCATAAAAGGGAGAAGGATTGTTGTTGTTCCGTATAAAAACAGTTGAAATTAGCTGTGTAAAAGTTAAATCACACAGGGACATTGGAATAATTGTTTGTGCATATCAAAGTCTGCAGTGTGCTAGTTGACTAGTTTTGTTCACTCATGGCAACAGTTGATAAGGGGGAAGGCATTTTAGCCTTCTCCCCTCCGAACGGTAAATTGACATACATGTAGCCATTCTGGTTCACAGGAAAGACAAACTATTTTCTGGTTCATGCTCCAATCCAAATTGCCACATTCTGAACTTGTTTGATCATAATGCATATTTCAACTGTTGGTTTGCGGGAGTGCAACGGGTTTTGTCTGGCTGGGAAAAGGCCGTGCATGACGTCATCAATCTGAATCAATCTCCAGTCACCCATTTTAGGGAATCTTTCACAGATCCTGGGTTGTGGTTGTGGGTTGTGATCTCCTCTGTTGCTTCAGAAGGTCTAAAAAAGGTCTACTTTTGTGTTTTCATTTCAAAGTATTATGGCCTTTGGCTATTTTACGAGGGTTAATTTCTTTGATAATCATTAACATGTTGTAGTGTAACATATTAATGTTATTTTTTCCCCCTAGCTTTTGCTTTTGAAGACGACTTTAGTCACTCTGATAATATATTTTGTCTATACGACATTCTCAGAAGCCCAGGTATTCTTTTTTTATTACTCTCTTTGACAGTTAAACAACAATGGAATTACATTATACCCATGTACTGTATAGTGTATAGATGTTACAGATTTACATGTAGTCATATCATTCCAAACACTGTCATGTCAACTCAACATGGTATGCTTAGAGCATGTGATGTCAATAGATTGACTTCACCTAGACTAATACTTTGTGTGAGAAAAAATGTTTTGAGAAAAATGTTTTGCCCCTGAACATGTTTTTTGCCTGAAAAATAACCATGGTTTTGCTTTGGTCAGTTACCAATGGCTTTTTAAGTATTGAAAATGCATCTTCAATTTTGAATAAATCACCAGAAATCAGTGCTTTGTATTTATCATGCTACTCTCATTTGTTGATGCCACACTTTATGTTTGTAAACTGAATCTTCAGGAGATGCAGGAAAAAGTGGATTTCCTAGTTGAACATGTCCCTCTTGACCAGACAAAGGCACACCCATACATTTGGTTTTTGTTGAAATATCAGACAGAGGTAAGACAACAACCAATGTTCTAAAATTGTAATTGTATAAAATTATTAAGGAGTATGTAAACATTGAATTTAATCTTTTCCCAGAACATGTGCTGTGGGTTGACTGGCGGTCCTGCGGACTGGGGAAATGCTCCCCCAAACGCATGCTTTCATAATAGGGTAATTAGTCTAACAACTCCTTTAACAATCCTTTTTTGGTCTGATTTTCTCTTCGAAAAGTTCACTATTTTTACCATATTTCTTTTCCTCTCAGCAAAGTAATGCAACACACAAGGTAAATAAATGATCAGTTTATTCTCTATTAATATGGTTATAGTTATATGATTTAGCAGACAATTTTGTTCAAAGCGATACAAATAATAATAATAATAATAATAATAATAATGATAGTCAGTCAATATGAGATATAAACTCTTAAACTCTTTTTGGGTGGTTTCAGCCCTGTATGGAAAAGTTGGTTGCTGAGTATTACGGATATCAAATTGAATGTGCAGTGCCTCTTGCTTTTGCTGTTTTTATGGTAAGTAATTATGTAAAATAGTACATGTTTATAATAAGATAAAAGTTGAAGTTGACAGGTATTTAGCAGCTGCTTTTAGTTTTATAAGCATTTAACTGCAATTGGATTACACCTGCTTTCAGAAGGCGGAAGTTTTTCAACACAAAATACATGTAGATGTACGCTGTTTTCATACATATGGCGGAATACTTAATCAATCGCTTTTACCACTTCTCCTCCCCTGTACTTGCGCGTTACACCCTTTTTACTTTTCAGCTGATCCACCCAGGAATTAATATAGCCTACATGACACAGAAAAGCGCCAATAGCCATTTTCAGCTCCTATGGCAGGCAGTCTGCGCGTTTCCCTAATTGCGGCCTATTTGTACATACCTCGCCATGTTTTTACGTGCATGTTACGCCTAAAATGGCTGCAAAACGTTAGTACATCTGGGGCCGGTTTCACTAAGATAGACTGTGACTATAACTTAGACTAAGGGTATAGTCAGACTTAGCATAGACGTCTAAATAATAGTGTTGTACAAAGCAGTTAAGACACCGACTATCCTAAGTAGGACTAGATGCAAATAATTGTGGGTAATCTGGGTATTTTAAGACTCTTTTCAAAACAAAAAAACATGGCCGACCGAGTGGACACTAACCACGTAGCTTTTACTCACTCAGAGAAACTGTGCATTTTGGAGGAGTTTAACACTTATAAAGACTTTTTTTGTGTCATGCAGAGTGGCTAGTGTGGTTATCGTTGCTGGCTAACGTAATAGATAAATATTTTGCTCCCGTCTGGTCCTACCCGGCATGTTCTATCCCACTTTACCTATCGAGGCAGCGTAACGTTAGCTGGCTAGGAAGCTACGTTACTTCCACCAACCTACCACTCCGCATGCTCTTTTAATGTGTGCATAACACGTTTGAGGTCGTTTACATTTTATTCGTAGGCAGGAACATACATTGTTGCCTTAATCTAGCCAGGTTAGTTTAAAGCAGACGCTGTTGACTCATAGGACTGAAGCCCTACATTAGCTAGCCATGCTAGCCTGCTTTCAAATGGATAAGCTGACGTAATTTAGTACCTTTTCTGTTGTTATCATGGTGATATAGCCCTTTAGACCCACGTTAGCCTGGGGGTGAGGTGTCTATTTTTTTAAGTCTAAAATTAGATAGTCTTAACTTTTGTGAAACTGGCTTACTTGCATTAGATAGACTGATCTATAAAGAAACATAAGACCTATCTAAGCCATAGACCAGTCTAAACTACCTTAGTGAAACCGGCCCCTGGCCCTGAGTGGGGTTGATAAAGGATATCTACAGTATGACTGTAATAGAGTGCGTAAGTGAAAGTGTCACGCTGTCCCGGTAACGCGATTTCCTGTTCTAAACAAACGACCTGCAAGTGGCATTTTCTATTGCCTCACTGTGTTGTTTCTTTAAAAATGAAAATAAATGAATTTTAAGCGGTAAAAATCACTACCATGTCGAGGCGTTTATGTAAGCTTCTGGTGTACTAAAAGGAGATGTTCACGCTAGCATGAAAAATGAATCATTTGCATGAAGTAATTATCTTAAAGAAACTTCTGAAGTTCACCTATAAAAAAGAATCAAGGCTGCCACCTGGGAGATCTGGGAGTTAATTGAAGCTAACTACAGTACTATGGCAAATTGCATTGCAAGTTAGCTCTGGGTTTTGCTGCCTTAATGTACCAAAGATCACAAGAGCCACTCGAAGGCAGAGGACAAAAGTGTGTTGAGCAAAACGTCTGCATTTCAGACTTCTATTAGGTGCAATAATTCCAAGACCGCATGGTTTATTATACAGTATTTGCATGTATTTGATGTTTTGGTTCTGCAACCATTACGTTTTGAAATTAAATCTACAGTCACCTTGTTTTCTTTGTTTGCAGATTGTTGGATTTCTAATGACCCTGAGACTCTTGGTCCACTACTATTCAAAATCAAGAGTTCCTACATATAATGGCATACCAATGAGATATGTCTCGTAAAACAAATGTATGATGAGATCCTATCCAGTAGCTATGTACAAATGGTTTGTCAAGATTTTTTATGCAGATCAAATAAATTGTTGAATTGAGATTGCTGTAACCAACATAATGTATTACTTAACTTAACTTCTTACTAGGGCATAAATAGTTATAAAGATGTGATCTGTGAGATACTGTGATAATCAGAATAATTATGTGTGTATTATATATGGTTATGGTATTTAACCGATACTTCTGACAACAATACAATAGTTATATAATATAATATTAGTTTAATCTAATTCTTCCTGTGTTTTTGTAAATAAATCCAAAGCTTATTTCATAAATCTTTGTCGACTCTTTCTTGTCGGGAGATGGGAAATTCTTAGCCTGACTCTCGCCAGACCCTTGTAGTTCCGCCATGCTCCACCAGAGGCGTTTCGCTGAGCTCCACACAAGGACTGAAATGAAAGATGCACATACAGCACTTGCAATTATAGCAAGTCTCTATCTCAGACTGAGCTGATGACAAAGTTCTTTGAGTACACTCATACGCACTATGTGTGTGCGATACTTTGTTACTTACCCTTCAGTAAGTTGAATCAGTAATTCTTTTAACAAAAGTATGAGTACTTCAATTTGAGTAAAGAAGTTTGTTTTGCCATCTCTGATTGTGACTTGTCATTAACAGAAACGAAAATAACCTTTGTATGTGCTATGATAAAGAGTGTGAACTGAAAGTTCAATTTTGATCATAAATTATGATAGCTTAAATAACAGTGATGCAGTCAGTTATACATTAATATCCTGTGGAGATAAAGTACTTTTATATACATGTATTTCGACTTCAGTTTTCGTTGACAACAATATCTTGTCTTGTCTTATCTACTAGAGTTGAACTTTTTAAACTTCCCTGATATGATTTATATTGTGACAGTCCAAACTGCAGAACCGATATGAACTTCATATGCCCCATAAACTGTTCGCTTTTGGCATAACTGTTTAGCGTGCATATATGAAATAAGTCACGTTGTGCTTCCTGTATTTCAGTTACAGTTGGAAGGTTCTTTCATGTATCTGTATTTGTCCTTCTTAGGATGCTAGTGACACTTCTGGTGGTGAAAGACCAAGGGAAACACTGTGTGTATGTGTATGTATATGTTTGTGCAGTTGTAGTTGCACAGAAAAGAGTACATCTGTCTTGGCTTAAAGGAATAGTTCGGAATTTTGGACATGGGACCTCATTTCCAGCTAAGCCGGGGTAATATAGGTCGGAGACAGTTTTCAGTGTATTTCTTCCCATCGAATTCGAGCGGCATTCACATTATGCTCCTCTATATTTGTGCTGTCTGTGGAAACATCTCAAGTGCTAAAGTTTAATCATTTGTAAAGTAATTAGGTTAGGAATTGTTTATATAAATGGATTTATATATGGACTCATTTATTAAAGAAAAGAAACAGTAAAAAGCTAACATTGACACACTCTGCAGTCCAAGAGGTTGTATGTACTGTATTTGATGTTTTGGTTTGTTTGCAGACTATTGGATTTCTAATGGCCCTGAGACTCTTAGCCCACTATTTAAAATGAAGTGTTCCTACATATAACAACATACCAATGAGATATGTCTAGATCTTGAGATGAGATGTCTAGAGCAAATGTACGTAGATATCTTGTCCAGTAGATGTTACTGACTAATGCTTTGGCAAGATTTTTTATGCAGGTCAATTCTTGAACTGAGTTGGCTGTAACCAACATATTACATATGACTTCTTATTAGGGTATAACTGTAACAATACAATCTGTGAGATTCAAAATCATTATGTGTGTATTTTATAGACTTATGGCTACTTGTTTGTATTTTCTGTCATGATGTAAATGGAAGCATCAGCGTTAAGTTCTGCCATTGCTTCAAACCAATCAGCGGCCTACACATGCCTTTAAATCATAAGGATCCTAATTCCTATAGGCTGATGATAATCCTTTCAATCATATATGGACTTTTGATCAGCTACTAAGCGTGGGCCTATTGTGGGCCTACTGTCACATGCTTGTCACATGTCCACTGGAGAAGGTGACTGGGAACAAGAGATGTGATCAGATTGTTATGTCTTGATTGATTCCCTACAACAATGAGCTCAGTCTCACCAACAACTCACCATGTGATCCCTATCAATGTTACCAATCACAAACTCTGTAACCTACTGTACATGCTCTACTGTGACGCTTTATTTATAAACATAAACAATTAAGAGACAACATATGTGTTCATTCTGCATTATAAAGATTTACCCAAATGAAATATCTAGTGTGAACTTAATCTGTTAACCGTAATCTAACTCAATCTTGATATAAAGAAACAATATATGATGGGCACAGGAAGAACAGTGTCAGAGTTTCTCCAACCTTTCTACGATGTTCCATCCTTCTGTATGATATCTGAGGATATTAACTCTGCACCAGAATAATGTTCGAACTTGCATTACATGCATCAACAACATTACATCAAAATATCAGCTATTTTTTTTCTATCCTAATGCATTTATTTCACACCACAAAAAATGTGCAATATTCCAGTCAAGTGCTAATTACTATAGCTAGGAAATGTCACAATCATTTAACCATGATCTTGTACAGATAATATGAACAGTTTACAATGTTTACACAGCTCATCATGTAAATATCTTGGGAGGTTTGGGTTTCGAGTTAGCAACAAACTTCAATAAGAACCAAAAGCAACGACTATATTTGCTTCATGTTTTATACCACTACTCAAAGCACAGGCATTCTACTTACGTAAAAGTGCTTCTTTTTCTTAAATAACAATGGACAACAAATAGTTTTACGATATGACAGATGGTGCTGGATTGTTAGTGGCAGAGGAGGAGTCACTAACTTCTTCTTTCTTCTTAATTTTGATCCCAAACAGACTGTAAATTTTCATGAGCATCAGGTCGACTATCTCGTCCTCTTCAGATGGCTGAGGAACGTAAGTGGATGACAACAGAGTTCAAATCTTGCAAATCTTACTCTTATCAGAGAGCTCTTGTTATAATTCAGAGCATGTTCTTGAACACAGAAGGCCAAATGTTTGGTTACCTTGTGGTGAAGTTGTTCTTCAGTAAATGCCACCAGGATCACAGAAATAAAAAGGTTCAACACCACAAAGGTCATGAAGATGATGCAAGAGCCGATTAGGAACGCACCAAGAACTGGGCTATAATTCAACACCTAGAATTCAAAACCAAAACAGAGAGATTCATTAGCGTTGAGTCATTGAGTTTACAGTCTGCATTCATTTAAGTTTACCACAAACTGACCTCTTCATAATTGAAGATACCAAGCTGTAGGTTGACCATAGTCTGTGCTGCATGAATGACTGTCCTGTATGAAGACAGCTTCCAGCCATATATTAGGTTGCACTACAAAAAATACACAGAGAATAGTTATTTGTTAGGAACACCGTAAATCTACACTGTACTCAAAGCAATAATCATGAAGCCATCTATTAACACAGATTTACATCAATTTAAATGTCATAAAACGTTATTACACTGGACGCAGGTGTTTCATGTATTCTGTGGGTAACCTAAACCTACAGCAATAGAGTAGGCCAGAAACAAGAGGGTCATGACCAGCAGGAAGCCTGAGATGTCTGTCCAGGCCCTCTGCAGGGTGGAGATGATGAGGTGCAGTTTGGGGTTGAGCCGCAAGAGGTGCCACATCTTGATGGTGGACAAGAGAACCAGGAAAGCAATCAGGTAGCCCAGCACCGCGTCCGCTGAGGCAGTCTCGTGGAAACTGATGTACCTGATGAGGGGAAAAGAGTTTCAATATAACCGCTAAGTTCATTATCCAGTCCCAAGGACCTGTACCGTGAAGATGCCCGTGCCACCACTCACTGGTCCTTGTTGCTCTGATAGAATTCTAGGTCCCTGTTGCCTAGCAACGTTCTTTTGATAAACACACTCAGCGCACTCCAGCTGAGGATGATGATGGCCAGATCAAGAAGGTGCCACTTGGTCTTAAAGTAAGCCCACTTCTGCTGCCTCATTAGCTTGCCCTGATTGCACAGAGAATAATGGCTTTACAGATGGGACTATGCCTACTGAGGAATAAACAGGAAGTGGTATTTTATTTTTAAGTTCTTCAGGAAGTACTTCATGAAAACTGCTCACCTGGACATACATGTAGTAGAGAATGAAAAGAAAGTAGATGACCTCAGAGGCCATGACGAAAATGTGAAAACCATCCGTAGACTGATAGAGACGGACAGTCTGTATCTCTTTACGGAACTGGAATGCACCTGTGCAGACATTATCGCTGAATTGTTGAAAGTAATTTATACAGTAGAGGATGATTGTACTTATCTCTGATTTTTCATATCTACTGTAAATACTGTATGAAATGTTTGCCTTACCCACAGCTGTCGATTCTAACATTAGTGTAACAATGCAGAAGAGGTTGACGTTAGCATTGTACACAGTGAACTCCACAAAGATTGCACGAGTGTAAACATCCAGCCATCTGTTGTCAAACAGGTACTGAAGCGCACTGTGGAGTATAAAAGTAGACGTTTTTACACTTCTCTCGGTAGTCTCAAACTACTGTATAGTGGCACTCACTTGCTCTCTATAGTGGCTATATTTATGATTTACAGTAATTTCCTGCATATAAGCCGCATTGTATATAAGCCGCAGGACAGTGTTTTATGCAAGTTAAAAGAAACAAAACCCTAACCCTAACCCCCCCCCCCCCCCCCCCCGTATAAACCTCATTGCTGAAGAAATTTTGCAAAATCAATGTATACGCCGCGGCTAATAGTCGGGAATTTACGGTATACATATGTTTCTCATTTGTTTTCTGTTTTACCTTGTAGCATTGATCAGGTCAGGGCCCAGCTCCACCACAAAGCCTCCTCCTCTGTACAGGGCCATGCTGCCCCATATGGGATGTGCTCTGAGTCGGGACTGGCTCAGGTATTGCCAGGGGCTGGAAGCAGTAGCCTGGGAGGTGTTTGTATCCCTGGAGCGATTCCAGCCTGGTCCATAGGAGCCTCTGTCCTCTATCTCCCAAGAGTACGGAGCATGGCAGTCTGCGACCGACAGTTCCATGGAGCGGGCAATGCGACAGGAGTTTTTCTGCACCCTCACCTGGCGAAGGCGGGCGTTGCCAATAAGTCTGGAATTCCCATCTGTTATGAAGCCTGAATTAAACATAGACAAATGAGTATATCAGACTGTGATCCTATGTGTTAAAAACATATTTAAATATTTTGCATTTAGAAATGTAATTTTATCTAAATCTGTGAATTGTAGAGTGTAAAGATGTACATGTAATAATTTTGAATAGGGTTATGCTCATGTTTCACTTTCTATCTTTGCCTGTTATTTATTTCTCAGTGTGTAATGAAGAAAAATATAATAATATGAAGCCTGCAAAATTTGAAAACTGCATACCTGGATATTGTCCAAAAATATTGTTAAGAAGCGTCGTATTGGCCCACGTAAACACCTCCTTGTGGCTCATCGAGTCTGTGATCCCTCTGCCGAAGCTTTTCTGAATGTGCTGGTTCAGATAGAACGCATTTGGATCCCTCTGGCCATAGGCAACCAAGAGTAACATCCACATGAACCCGATGTATACTGTGTAAGAGAAAAAAAAAAAACTCTGTTAGTTCTCTCTCCTCCATGGCTGGAGAGAATGTGTTTGATCTGTTGGCTAGTCTGACTTACTGAGAATCTCTCGGAAGAGGGCAAACGCTTTTTGCTCCTTGATCATGTTCATTCTCATCTTCTCAATGTCCGAGGCTGGTGGTGGCTGGTATAAACTGCATGTGCTGTCTCTTCGTGCAATATGTGCGGCATCAGGATCACCTAAAAGCATGTGTGGATGTATTCATTTCATTTGTGGTCAATAATGTACACATGACTGATCAATTATAGTATATATTCTTAAAAAGGATACCTGTTTTCGACCCTGATTTCTCAATAGGAACATCACCATATTCCTCCTGGTCAACTTTCTTCAGCACTAGGGCAAAGAAAATCGCAATCCCAAGCACCTGTGTTGTGTTGAATATGAGTATTCTTATACAAATTCACTGAATTAAACGCAGTCGATTTAAAGCGAATTCCACAGTTTCTTACTTTCAAAGGCTGAGTGACGAAAAGGCTCTGAAAGAAGGACACCACCATGGAGATGAGCCAGCTGACGGAGCGCTGTTTGCCGTACTTCAGCCCGTACAGCATGGTGAAGAACGCCGACACCCCGCTCGTCGCCAGCACCAGAAGCCAGCCCAGGAACACGAACCACCAGGGCAGGCCTCCCTGACAGCAGCCCTTGCCCCCTCCCTCAGCGCTGTCCTTGGGGCTGGGGCTGCGGTGGTCTCCGCTGGAGGTGGAGGACAGGTGGGGCTCCAGGAGGCCTTTGATGCCCCGGACCTGCCGCACGGCCTGGCTGTAGCTGTCGGGGTTGGAGAAGCGTGTGGGCCCCAGCAGGCCCAGCTCTCTCTCCACGTGCTGGAGCTGCCGGTAGAGGTACTGGTACAGGCTGCCTTTCTGGGCATCACTGGTAGTTTTCTTTGGGTTCTCAGAGGAAGTGTTCTCTGTCAGCGGGAAGAGAATTACATTTTTGTCATCTTGCATGCTGGATCACAACATCACCACTAGGGAGAGCTCTAGCCCCAGGGGAGACAACTTTACAATTAAAATGTCAAGGAATCCTACATTCCCCTTTCAGGATACAAACCATTCATAAGATAATCATGTGTAACTATTTTCCCATTTTGTCCTCACCGTATACTCTCTGTATGTGATATGTGTGTTTTTAACTAATACAAAATAATAGTAACCTTCCAAAGTGACCGTGAACTTGGAGTTGTCTGTGTAAAACATGTCCCCTGTGCTGTTTTGCTGCCTGATGATGTCCTCCACGAATGAAAGGAGTGCATTGATGTCAGGGCTTTTGCCAGATGTCACATCTATTCTGGGAAGAGGGTTCTTCGTCACTTTGGAGAGTGACTGTGCTATTCTTTTTATGTCCTAAAAGACACAAAAACCTCATGTACTGTAAGTCATTATTAAAAGCACAAAGTACAAAGTTGTCTGCACAATGACAATAAGCATTAAACTGAGGAACCCATTCCGCTTATTAGACGGTTAGATGGTATTCCATTTATTAGATGGTTAAAGCTAACGGAGTATCTGGTTATTTAATATCTGTGTACTGTAGGTTTTTTTGCACCTTGGTAACGGCCTCTGGTGTTATGTCCTTGTGCTGATTCTCAGGGGATTGTGGCTGGGTTGGTGACACACGGCCACCCTTGGTCTGTTTGCAGGTGACCGCCTTGTCCTTTACAGGCTTCTTGGACTTCCTCTCCCGCGGACGTGTGTTTCTGAAGATGCTGACGATGAGGAGGTTGATGGGAAACATGATGATGGAGCTCTGGACGCCAATCATCACTTGCTGCCAGGTGAACTCAATGTGACCTTTCATGGTGGGGAAATAAGTCCAACTTTAAAAGGCATCTAACCTCAGAGTTGAGTGCTGTTTTCATTTACTCTCTTGCAGGTAGGTTAGTAAAGGGTGAGGGGCGCTGTGGCACAGCAGGCTACAGCGTTACGGGTCCGAGTGCCCGCGGGGACCCAGGTTCAAATCCGGCCTGTGGTCATATCCGAATCCCGCCCCATCTCTCTCTCCCACTTGTTTCCTGTCTACCTCTTCACTGTCCTATACTAATAAAGGCAAAAAGGCCAAAAAAATATATAGCCTATACTTTAGGTTAGTAAAGGGTGAAATGTGCAGAGACTTACCCAAGTCCATGGTCTGCTCCGCAGGATCTGTGGGCACGCCGTAGAACATGATGCTGGTCAGCATGGTGCACAGTAGCAGGGAGAAACAGCAGGAGACGCGCTGCACACACGTGAAGTTGCTGTTCGGCGGGCGGCTGACCACAGAGAACCAGATGTGGCCATCACGGAAATCTTTTATTGTCTTCATGAAGAACAGATTACTGTGCAATTAAAGACAGGACAAATAACCATAAACTGGCTAGCAGGGGGGGAAAAAGTCATGTCTGAATTGAAAAGCAAAAAAGTGATGAGGGTTCATCATGACGGACAATAGTATTATTGTAGTAATCAAACAAAACACAACAAATGTACTGTATGCTTTACCTAAATCTCTTTAAGTCCATGTCTGTGGCTACAGGGAACACTTTATCCAGCACACCCTCCACCATATCTATGGCGAGCCACGAGCTGCAGAGGAAGTGCCACTTCTGCCCCGTCTCAATGTCCTGCACCATCACTTTGTCAACGTACCTGATTTGCACAGAACATAACATGCAAGTATGAGCGATACTGTGAAATAATGGATGTCACAGACACAGCTGTAGTTATACTATGTGCCTGTTGAGCAATGCAATGTTCAGCATCCTTGCTTTTGGTTAGCTCTGTGTCAAGTATTTGGGCTTAGATCTTAGGGGTGGGAATTGGCAAAAGAATGACAATTCGATACTATTGCGATATTTGGGCCACAATTCGATATTATTGCGATTCTTAACATATTGCGATACAACAAGTATTGCGATTCGATTCTGCGATATATTGCTATTGATGTCTCTAATATTGTTCGAAGGCATTACACAAAATAAGGAAAATAACAC
The DNA here is from genome assembly GCF_963854185.1 of Sardina pilchardus. NCBI lineage: Eukaryota > Metazoa > Chordata > Actinopteri > Clupeiformes > Clupeidae > Sardina > Sardina pilchardus. Next base: position 23,820,452 of record NC_085003.1, read on the forward strand.
TGTTCAACTCACTTTGTCATGGCATGGTGCATATCAAGGTCCTTACTATTTGCTTTTTGTTGAAAACCAAAACACACCCACACTTTTGATTTGAAATTGCCGTCGAATGCACAGTAAAACGCCACAACAAGCGCCACCTTGTGAGGATAATATCTTGAATTTCCCCCTTAGGGATCAATAAAGTATCTATCTATCTATATATCTATCTATCTAGCATATTTAATGTTATCAGAGTAAACCCTGAGTAAACTCGCCTCAAATAAAAGTAAAATAGAGTAAAAATAGAATTCTATAATTAAGTATTGCGATACTTTGAGCTACTCGTGTCGATATAATTGTATGCACAAAATATCGCGATACTGAACAGAATCGATTTTTTCCCACACCACTATTAGATCTGGCACATAGCAAATATCTGTGTATGATGAACTTTTTCAGCTGTGTGGATGATCGTTTTTGATTTGTTCAATTAATGTGTAGCCTTTAGTCTGAATATTGCAGTAAGTAGGATAATATCAGTGGATAAGTTATTGGCTGGTGGTGGTGTATGGGCATATCTGTGTTACCAGCCAGGGTGAGTCCCTGAGTTGTCATGCCAGAGCCTGATACTCTGCAGCTCGCCCAACGAGAACGGCGTGGTCAGTATAAACATGTCTACCCCGCCTCGCTCAAACACCGGCTTGTCTGGGTCAGTCAGATGGTGTGGTTCACTCTCACCCTCGGTTCCCAGCAGAGTCACTGTCACCTGCGCAGGAGCCAAAGACACATGCGTGAACTTTGACCTTTGAGGAAACTCGGCACAAAGAGCATCTTACAGCCACTGTCAGTGAATGAGAACATTAGTTTGTCAAAACAACAACAGGAAAGTACAATGATGCCAACCAAGAGATGGCCAGTAAGCCCTCATAGTAGTCAGGTATACAGACCTGTGAGGAAGTAGAGGCTCCACGTCGATGCCCAGTGCTGATGTTGAGCAAGTATCTGTACTCTGCCAGGGGGTCGTTGTCGTCTAACACCATAATCTTAACCTAATAGGCAGCAGAATAGGTATTCTCAAGCTGACAAAAACAGCATATACCATGAGTTCAACCGTCTTATTATATCATTTCATGAATACATTCATTAAGATAATCTAAATCAAATGTAAAATGGAAATTCAGTGCATGAAATGTAAAATGGAAGTATTCAGAAGTATGACACCAATCAAAGAAAAACATGAAATAAAGTGTAGAATAATATGTTCTTTTGGAGGACTGACCAGAATATCACATTTGTGTAGATTTTACAGAGACAGACCTTTGCTGTGTCCTGAATGTCCTTCCGTCGTGCCCATATCACTGCCACGAGGTAGGCCAGGAAAATGGCACCAATAAAGCACACCACCACTGGATTTTCCGCAAAAGTGCCGAAAAGCTGAGCCGTCTGGCTCAAGTCCACCACGTTGGGCATGACGAAGAAGGAGCTCCCGAAGAACGTCAGGTGGTTGCACAAGCACTGAGTGACCAGGGGTGTAGTCAGGGGACCAACCTATGAAGACAGGAGTCAAGTATGTGCTAAAGAGTGAAATGCCGTCATCAAATCAAATTCACCAGGTGGTAGCGATTGCTATCAAAATCTGATTAAGGTCAGTTTGCAGTGTTCAATGCATTTTCACCTCAGTTTTATAGTAACGTCTAACATAAAAGTACACCCCAAGGTGCTCGACAGAGCCAAGCTTGAACAAAACATTCAGTGCTTACAATGATTCCTAAAATGCTTTCAGACCCAACACTAACTTCTGGTCATATACATAATCACTCTTACAATAGATCAATGCAACGTGTAAGAGCATACCCTGCATCCATAGTCACTCCAGTTTAGCTTTAGTTCATCCTGTGTGTGTGTGTGTGTGTGTGTGTGTGTGTGTGTGTGTGTGTGTGTGTGTGTGTGCGCTTGCGTGCGTGTGTGTGTGTGTGTGTGTGTGTGCGCTTGCGTGCGTGTGTGTAAGTGTGTGTGTGTATGAGCGTACCCTGCATCCATAGTCACTCCAGTTTAGCTTCAGATCATCCCAGTACACGCACTGAGCAGCAATGGAGGTGATGGAGACTGTGGCGTTTGTGGAGTTGACTCCTGCCCCAACCACAGGCCTCACTAGAAGGTAGTATACACCTTCATCTATGGTCATATCCCTCTGGCTCAACACCCATGTATACCTCTCCTCTGTTCAGAATTATATTAGTGGAGTAAAAAACATAATTTCAGTTATCTTTCTTTTCTTTACTTTGACATTTTTCTAGAAGTAGAAGTGAATTACGATGTAGAAACCTTGTGTGTCTCCGTTATGCGGGAGGTAGGTTTGTGCCTCGTAGTGTGTGTCGTTGGGATACTCCTGGAACCCTAAAAGCAAATGTAAGGAGATGTCCTCTGAGGGGTCCAGCTTGAGCACCAGGGACGCGTTAGGTGACGTCACGTTGATCATGATGGTGCTGAAGTTTCCAAGATCGAGGAAGGTGCTGTTCACTTCAGCAACCAATTGCCTCGGCAAAAAAATCTGAACGAAATCAGTTACTGGACAATTGGGTCTCAACTGAACATCCTCAGCTAAGGGTTTGAAATGTAATTGGTATATTTACAATACATGTTTCAAAAATACACTGTACAAAAATAATGGTATAAGCATGCCTACTTCAATCTCGCTTGTCAGATTAGCAACAGGGATGAGGGAGCCATTCGTTTGGGTGAGAGACATAGCCCCCACTGTGCCATTGATGGACTGCGCTGTATACCAGGCAAATGGATTTGTCTCAAATGTCGACATCTGATATGGAACACAGACATGGTGGTCAACCAAGTGTGAGACGTGAGGATAAACACCTTTGCTAACAACATGTAACATTAGTTCTAGTTCAAGTTTATTTTCATATACTCATAAAAAGTATCAGTAATGAGATTTCTTATGCTCATGAGCCAGCTCAACTTTCAAGAATAAATTAAATAGTACAACCCCAAATCAGAAAAAGTTGTGATGTTGTTTAAAATGCAAATAAAACGTTGATATACACATCTTGTAAACCCCATATTTAGCAGCAGAAAGGGCATAGACAACATAACAAATGTTGAAATGAAAATGTTGACTATTTCATGGGAAATATATGTTCATTTTGAATTTGATGCCAGCAACATGTTGTCGGGGCAGGGCCATGTTGATGTTTACCACTGTGCTGTTTCACCTCTTCACTGAACAACATTCTGTAAATGTTTAGGAACTGAGGAGACCAATACCTAGAGTTGTGGTGGTGGCATTTCTCCTTATTTGGTTAAAATATAATAGACTATTCCATTTACATACCACTGAGAAAGAGCATACTGTACATCAGTATACATTCATCATCATCATTAAGGGTCTGCTCTTACCCGGACATCCACAAGCCTTGATGACACAACGGAGAGATCTAACGGTGGGAGAGCAAAGCTGGCCAGGCTGGAATTCTGAATTGTGAATGGCTGTATCGCAAGGTTCTTTCGAGACATTCTGCAGGAAGAATATTGTGTAGATTTTTCATAAAGTGCAGGAAACTTGACATTGTAACTACAAAATACCGCTAAAAGACATTATCAGCACATCGGATAATACAAAATAAATTGATCTTTCAGGTCAAAAATGGAATCCATTTTTAGTGAACATAAGGAAGGGACTCTGCAACTTAGTCAGCTGCTCCTTACCTGTTGACATATAAACTAATCTGCGGAGTGATTATGATGGTGGGCCCATGGCATGTCTTTTTCCCCCTCAGAAGGGCACTCTGGACCTTGTCTACAGCAGTGCGTAGGTGATTGGTGATCTCACGCTGAAAAAGATGTTGAAGTCACTATGTGAGTACCTGCACCAACTTGATGATTTAAAACTCCAGTTTTCGTGCAGGAGTACCAGTACCAGTTTATCCGTTGCTGCTGAGATCACAATGATGTTACTAGCTGCTTCGATGAGAGGCGTGGATGCTTTCAACATCTTCTCGTTTACATTGCTTTTAGGTAGTGGAAGTGAGTTGAGGGACTTGCTGAGCTTTGACAAAACACTGCTTGCCTGGATCTGCCCAGAAGGGAATAAAACATGCTTATATGTTGGGTTCTAAAACGTCCTCCAGGATAAATACAATCTCTCTCTCACACACTTTCTGGGTCTTGTTAAGATCTGTGTCAGTGGGTGGGCCACTCCAACCCAGACTGTACTGCATGTCTTGTCTGACAGAGATCATCTTTCCTTGACAAATGTCGGGTACAGTACAAGACAAATGTCCAGAAGTCATCCTGTACCTGTTTGTCTGTGGTCAGCTCATCATCCTGCTTAGTAAGTTCGACCACAGCACTGGCGACTGCCTGCACCTCCTCTGGGAGCCCCATTGGGGCACTCTCTATTGCTACAGACATATTGGTGACCATCTGCTCTCGGAGCTGAAATGAAAACATCATGAGTTGGACTGGACTTCTCAGCATCTTGCAGGCTTCACCAGGATACTAGTTTAGTAGGCTAAACTCATAAACATCTCAATAATCCCATTATATGTCATGTAAAATTTATTTGGATAAACATTTGTGCTAATTTTCAATTAGAAGAGCCATGTGTAGTGTTTTTAGTCGAAAATATAAAAAATGACCTTGAAATAACATATCGTAAAGAAATAAAAGTTTTGATACAATGTAAAAAAAACACCTATGCTCTGCATGTGTTCTGCAAATGAAGAGTTCTTTTCCAAAACACCACCATTTTAATGTATTTTCATAAATTATTTTATTGTATTTAATTTTCAGTGGTAATTTCAGTGGAACTGTCATTTGGTTATGTTTAGTTGATTTATCTTTACACGATCAAAACAAAACAACTGCATTTTTATTGATATTACCTGACATACACAATTAAAAAACATGATTGTTTTATTTTTTCAAAAATGGATTTATAGCGTTTTAAAGAGCTCTTAAGAGCTCTTAAAATATCCAGCCAGACTTGTGTGCTTGATCTGTATTGAATACACTGTAAGTTAACTGAAGAGTGCCGTTGGTTCTCATGTGACATTCAGTGATGGACACTGGTACCTCTTTTCTTGCAATCTTGTCCTCGTCATTGGAGCCTCCATTCAAAGCTCTGGACACAGTTTGGTACAGCTGAGCTAAGGCTACCGCTATATGCTGGCCTTGGCTCTGAAACTCTGCCACCTGATCTGTCACCAGGTTCTGGAGATCTTGCACAGTGAACTCAGAAACAGAGTCCCTCACCTAGATGATAGACATGGAGGTATTTAATGTGGGCAAACCTTGATGTGGATATCAACCTATTATGATGTTATAGCTTCATCAGTGTAGGTGAATATAATACACAAATTGAACAGTGTCTGTTAACACTGATTTGAGCCCTGTATCATGTCTTGCCAGAAGAGAGTTGGGCACAATGGTGAACAATATCCAAGCTCATTTTCTAGTGGCTGTATTGGGTGTGTGAGTCTGCTTCTGCTATGGAAGCCTTGTGCAATGTTAGCCTAACACTGAAACCTGTGGATAACATGCTACCATGGCATTTGCATTTATAGTTTTTGAGCAGATAATTGATAAAAATGAATAAACATATAATCTTCTTAGGAATCCCAAACCTTGATGAGAATGGTGGTGTTTATGGTTTGTCCAGCTGAGTTCTGCAAAGTTGCAACCACAGTTAGGGTGTAATCATTACTTCTGTCTCCTACTGGCAGATAGAGTGACCTCTCACTGGGGTTATTACCACAATAAATGTAATTGCCTGTGAAAAACAATTATAACATTTGATAAGATAAGATGTCAAAGAGATAACAAAATGTACAGTACATGTTGATAAAGATATCAAGAATAGAAATAAACAAATCTTGACACCTTCATGAATTGCATTCCAAGCAATCCCCACCTTACCTCACTCACAGAAACTTGTCAAAACGTTGACACTGACAATACCACAAGATTAGTTTCTTACCACTGGCAGTGTAGAGGCAGTAGGTGCAGGGTGAGAGGCTACAGATGGACTGGGTTACATTGCAAGTGAAGGTAAATGGAGAAAGAACATCTCCAGCAGTAGGGTTTGTCAAACATGAGATGACACTGGGTGGACCTGCAGTTGTCCCAGGAGAGGCTGACGATGAAACAGACTCTGATGTGGTCACACTTGAGGCTGTGGTCACACTTGAGGCTGTGGTCATAGTTGGAGCAGTGATCACACTTGAGGCTGTGGTCACACTTGAGGCTGTGGTCACAGTTGAGGGCGTGGTCACAGTTGAGGCTGTGGTCACACTTGAGGCTGTGGTCATAGTTGGAGCTGTGGTCACACTTGAGGCTGTGGTCACAGTTGAGGGCGTGGTCACACTTGAGGCTGTGGTCATAGTTGGAGCTGTGGTCACACTTGAGGCTGTGGTCACAGTTGAGGGCGTGGTCACACTTGAGCCTGTATTCACAGTTGGAGCTGTGGTTTTAGTTGAGGCTGTGGTCACACTTGAGGCTGTGGTTTTAGTTGAGGCTGTGGTCACACTTGAGGCTGTGGTCATAGTTGAGGGTGTGGTCACACTTGAGGCTGTGGTCATAGTTGGAGCTGTGGTCACACTTGAGGCTGTGGTCACACTTGAGGTCACAGTTGGAGCTGTGGTTTTAGTTGAGGCTGTGGTCATAGTTGAGGGTGTGGTCACACTTGAGGCTGTGGTCATAGTTGGAGCTGTGGTCATAGTTGAGGGTGTGGTCACACTTGCGGCTGTGGTCACACTTGAGGCAGGTGGAGGTATTTGAAATTCATCATAACCGTATTCTACATTACCACCTGTATCTTTTGTACCTATAGTGAATATAGTACATGAAGAACAACCAGTGAATAACATACAGTGACTATTAAATCCATGCACATGTGTAACTTAGCACAAGACACTCACCATAAACAATGACTGTGAAGGGCAGTGCACCCTGAAGGGTCGCCGCTGGGACTGACCATGTGCTGACTGAGTTTGCTACCTCTTGGAATCGCCTTTCTCCACCGCTGTAACAGGAGCTGAGGTCAGCCTGGAAGGAAACAACAATTCACCTGACAATCAATAGACTTGTTCTGAGTGTCTTGACAGGGATATAATGGAGGCTAAATGGAAGTAAACTCGGTTTACCCACCTCTGAAATTTCAGAAATAGTGTATCCTCCTCTCAAAAGAATTTATTCACCAATTGCAACTTTTAACACTCGTATTGTATTGTTATAAACAATAGACAATAATCTCAACCATCATAAACTTTTTAAAAAATCTGATACTGCATGGCACAGTCTACAGTACCTTACCGTGATCACACAATTCATAGTCTTGCCCACCTCTTAATTTACTGCCCTGTCAATAAACCCTTTCAATCTACAATTAGAGGGGTTCCATTTTAAAGGAATATTTCTGTATTTTACACTTTAAGCCTGTTTTCTGCATTGCCTAGCATTAAAACGAGTGTTTGACACCGAAATGTTGTCCTTAAAACACCCCTAAACGTTCGTTTTTAAAAAATGTGCAGCTCACCGAGTTGTAACTGGACTTCAACGATCTTCTATAGCAAGTTTCGCAGTGAAACTCAAATTCTGTTGAGTTATATTAGGCACACACGGTTGTGAGGTATCTCAAAAAGTACTCCCGGGATTTCGAAAATAATAAAAGATATGATAAAAGATGACAGAAGCTGTATTTCGCTGCTAAACTTGCTATAGAAGATCATTGAAGACCAGTAACCACTCGGTGAGCTGCACATTTTTAAAAATGTTTAGGGGTGTTTTAAGGACACAATAGTCCATGCACAAAGCGAGCAATGTTAAAGTCATACAGAGCTCCATTCTAAAGCTGCCAAATTCCACAAACAGGCTCAATCGTCGAGATTTCGGTGTCAAACATTCGTTTTCATGCTAGGCTATACAGAAGACGGGCTTAAAGTGAAAGTAAAATACCGAAATATTCCTTTAAACATTCAAAATGAATCAAGGCAAGTTAAAACGTGTTTTGTTTATCCCTGAGTTACCATTTTGTTCAATGTGCCTCCTGAAAGACTTTAGGAATGGACTTTTTTAATGCAGTTGAAATTGGTCTATAGAAGCATCCTCTGTGTTCTGGGTGTTTAATGAAGGTGCCTTTACCCATGGATATAATGTGGTGAGCCCTCTATACTGTAGACCTCCTCATGTCTTATGAGCCAGAGTGTAAGTAGCCTGCATGTGCTAATGAACGACAGTGAAGCCAAATAGATTTCTGTCCGAAGCATCTATTGCCATAATAAAGATGCATTTTATGTTAAAAAAAGAAGAAGGAAAAAAGTAACAGACCAACACTGATTTGATCCTGTTACTTTGGTATATATCTATTAAACTTTTGAATGATAATGTATAAATTAATATACTTACAGCTACTGAAGATGTCTCAATTAACCACACTGTTGTCTGACAACCTGGACAATCCACTGTTAGGCTTAGGTCATTTAGAATGTTGAAAGGGTTACAGTCCTGACAGCTGAAAAAGACATAGCTCATTGTCTGAGGTAGAAACTATATAGAAATGTGAAAAAAATTACCTCAATAGGTATTTCTTTACATATTAAGGTACTGATGTAACATATGCAACAACAATGAAACTAAAACTGAAATACTGGAGTATGACATCCAGCAATATGTCTTACTTTAACTCCTGAATACAGCAAAATATTATCATAGTATTATTATCACCAAAATAGATTCTCACTGTATTGCGACAGTTATTTCACTCGTTGGTGTAAAGGTTACACATTTGGTTAACGTTGTCACTTCTTGCCTTCCTGACCTCTTTGTAGCAGTGAAAGAGTATACCACATATTCAAAAGGTTTTAGGCACTCCTTAGGAATCACAATGTTCTTGTCAACAGAGGTGACAGAACATGTAACAACACAATTCCCAACTGAAAGGCAGAAAAATGAAAAAAATCCAAATTAAATTGCCACTGATGTGCTGCCTGTCAACATACTGTCCATTTGTGAACTATAAATGTTAGACTTACTGCATTGCCAAAGATAATCTGAATTTCCGAATCCATTGACATAAAGCTCAACACTCGGGTCACTGGGCACATTAGAAACCATCTCAATTTCACTACTGGATCTTGGAATTCTCAAATGCTCCTCTCTCTAGGTGTAAAATGAATGTAATGTGAGAGTTGTTTAGATCAGGGTAAGTTCAGTGGTATTGACAAGAGAGTTACAGGTAAACAAGTAAGGACTCAATAACTGTCTGCGTCACTGAGGTAAAAACCTACTGAATTTTGAATATCATTTGACAGGAGTTCTACCTCAGGGAGGCAAACCACTGTTGTATTTCCTGCATCCTGATCTGTGGCTGAGAATGTGTTCCATGCTTTGACCGTCACTTGTGTCATTCCTAAAATCAAACATACAATTACAGTATACAACATAGATTTCATGACAACTCATTCTTTGATAGATTACTTTGTGATGATGAAAATCAAATTTTTAAAAGCGTGGAAACCTTGGACGGTTGTTGAGATGCTGAAAACCTGACGACTGCCACTGTCCACTTCTCTCGTCTCCTGGACGGTGTTATTGTCACTGTCGGATATCTGGAGGAGCAGCCGCGCGGGGGCTCCGCGGTCCAGAGAGACGGTGACGTGGAGGTACGCCCCGGGACACGGCCCGGCCTGTGTGGACACCGACGCCTGCAGCCCCTGCACCGGCTCCAGCACACACACCTCCAGCTCAGTGGAGAGGCCAGCGGCTGTGACGTTGTTAGAGGCCAGCAGAGTCAGCTCATGACAGCCTGGACCCAGGCTCTGCACCTCCTCTGAACCCAGGCTGATGTTGTGAGGGAATACGCCCCCAGCTGCAGACGACAAGGCCAACAATGTGCCGTCCTTCTGAACTTTGCAGGTGACATTGCTTCCTTTAAAAAATGAAGTGAAATTGTGTGTTGTTCATCGTTGTCAAATGTATATATATCAAAAAATTGTGTGTACTTTATGTTGAGATGTTTTGGCTACCTGCGTCCAGTTTGACCTGGATTGTAAGAGGGTTGTTAGCGAGGGCTTTGCAGTTGGTGCTGTTCATTGACTGGCCCATGCTGTAGCACTTGACCACTCCATATTCCCCAAGTGGCTCCTGGATGGTGATGGTCTTCTGCGCAGTGACATGCCACTCACTGGTGGTGCACTCCACCCCGACAGTGAAGACCCCTGGATGGCTGTACTGATGAACCACACTGGTCTGTGACCTAACAAAAGGAGAGACTGACTAAACCTCATCTATGCCAAGCAGAAACTGGGCGATTATTTGACCCGATTTCGGCCCCAAAAAGAGTCGGATCCCACAGACATTTGAATCGGACCGAATTCCTATTTTTGATTTCTCAAGTAGTTTGAGCAGGCTAACGAAACGCGATAAGAAGATCAATCAATCAACGTATAAGGCTCCAGTCCGATACAACTGGATTTCTGGCACGGCAGACATTTTTGTCAGCTGTCTTTCAGTGTGAGCATTTAAACATGCAATGCGAACACAGCAATCACTGTCAAATTAGAGTGAGTTACCATGTTGTTTGCAACTGGGGAAAAAAAAGAGAAAAAACACACCGTATCTGCTGTGCTTTACATGCCGCTAAAGCCCTCTCCTCTCTTTTCCCTCTTCTCCCTCTTTTCAGTCAGAAAGAATCCCACCTCAGCCTTCTTAATCTATGCTTTCAACATTTTCTACCTCCAGGGTTTCCCGCAGCGCTTTCCTGCTAAGGCGGCCGCCTTAACAACACAGGGCTGCCGCCTTAACTAGCGTCTTCAATAAATAAATGAATAAATAAATAAATAAATAAATATATTATCTATAGTGATATTCGCCGTATTACTCTGTCATGTTTTCTCCATGGCATTCCAAACCGTAGCCGCTAGTCTCCCTTCTCTGTAGAACGCATAAAAAAATAAACTTTTTCAAAATCGAGTTGGCCTATGCGCACAGGCGACGCGCTCATTCAGCATGAGTATTTGATATCAGGTCAGGTGCCACTGCCACGCATATCTCAGAGTGACTGCGAACACAAATAGCCTAAACCTAGCTAGATTTGACGACTCTCACAGGAATGGTTCTCCGTTGAATCTACCAAATGTGTGGGATGAGCGGCATAACACTTTTGAGCGCTTTATCTTTTCTTTTTTTAATCACTCGTCTACTATGAATGCATAGCCCACTGCATCTTGTAATTTGTTGTGACAAATACTTGTGCCATCTAGCCTACAGCTAACAACAACTTGTGACGGCTATTCATTCACGTGTTGTAAATTGTCTGAGGTTTACACAGGCTAGTTTAAACTTTAAACTATAGCCTCTTGTCTCCCATGCCAGTTTCATTCATCCCGACCGGGCGGGACGCATGTTTCCGTTTTGTAGAAATAATTCCTGGATGTTTTTGTTCAGAGCTGAACATGCAACTGTATTTGACAGATCACAGATCTGGTTGCTAGTGACAAAATATTAGTGTTCAATGCGGTACGATCTCGCTAATTATATTTTAAAAAGCATTAAAAACGTTCCGGCTCTCTTAGGCTATATGAGCAACAGGCACGCACAATAAAGGCCTACAGCTTCAATCAAAGAATTGCAGCTTTAGCCTACTAAATCACAATTCATTAACTATACCATACAGTCGCAATGTTACATTTTCATACAGTTTCATCTTTATTTCATGATATATTCTAAAATATCCACCATTGCAATTTGCAAATATTCTTGGTTTTAATAGAATACTATAATATTGACTGGCTTTAAAATATATCCTATGGTGCTATGCTGAGCAGTGCAAAGGTTTTGAAAGATACAAAAGGCCCTGCATTGGAGTTGTAAACTTTTAAGGTATAATATTGTCTAAATTGTGTTAATGATGTTTAATTGGTTGCTGATTCAATTAAATCTGATACAATGAATGTGAAATCCAGGTATATTGCTGTCATTAGTGTCAAAATTCAACATTTTCAACATTAATGAAATGCTGACAGCCTACTAATTTTTTACTTCAGCTGACCTCCTTGTCTTAAAGTAAATCAGAAAAGAAGTTATTTAGACAAGTGTGTGCTAGACTGCTCCTGTAGCCAACAATCTCTACCCTTTGGGAATTGAACTGTTATATGATCCTTGGTGATGTAAATTATGAAAACCTCTTTCTTTGGTTGGTCTTGATGCGGCCTTGACTCCTTTAAGACTCAGTCTCGACTCAGACTTGCTTCCTAAAAGACTCGGCCGTTGTCACTCGGTCTCGGCTGCAGTTCAACCAACGGTCTCGACCCCCCCCCCCCCCCCCCCATCGAGGGCAGTGGCGGCGATGTGGCGGGGACGCTACGGCGACGCCCCCTTCCCCTGGACAGACACCACCTTAACTAACAAATTTTCTGGGGGAAACCCTGACCTCCATCTTAGACATTCATGGGGCAGCCATGGCCCATTGGTTAGGGCTTCAGGATTGTACCACTGCAATCAATGTACAGCGCTTTTAAGGTAAAGATGTGCATGTTTGGACTCACTCGTCAGGGATGTAGAGGTCAATGGTGTGGCCATCCCCTGCACTGAGTGTACATGTCAGGTTACCCTGGAACGGGTGCAAAAGCCATTTCACCTGGATTGTGACGTTGTCAAACACAGCAGCCAAGTTTCCCATGAGCAGGTGAAGACCTAAAGAACAATTATGAATCATGTGTTGCAGATAAAAGATTATCTTAAAGATCAGCTACCATAATCTCGCACACAGATTTTGACATTTGACATTTACAGCTAATACATTTTTTTGAGTGACATTTTTACAGTCTGCAGTTGTACTGCTACCACTACCACCATTCACCATATTTCATGTTGGCCTATCTATTCACATGGACAGCATTAGAGAGCATAAACAATCACCCAATTAAGACAAAAACCTCCTACCATCTTTACAATGATACTCCACAGACAAGTAGCTTCCAAAACCGGGGCATGGTTCTCCAAAGGATGATGCATCTGCCAGAGCTTGGCAGGCCTGCAGTCCATGACACTGCCCTTGAGGTCGAATAACCATCTTTGCATTACTATTTGTTCAGGACATTTGGTCTATTCTCACTTTCCTTTTGCAAGGCTCTCTTTTCAACAGAGTGCATCCCTGTGCTAAGCATTGTATTCACAATAAACACTGTTCTTTATAGAGAGGAGCCCATACATATACAGTGTTGACTATTCATCCTCAGCTCGTATGTCTCCTGTGTTATACTGAGTTATTTCTGAAAGCCTCAGTAAATATTGACTTGGTTATGTCCAAGCTTTATTTATCCCCTAAGTCATCAAAGCCTGTTATAGGACAGAGATCCTTTTGTGGTTGAACTACCAGTGACCTCACACACATCATGCTAGCTCAGAGCACTTATTCATTTTGATTCTATACAGGTAGCGTCTAATTGAACTGATGTTTGCACACACTTCATACAGAGATAAAGTATCTCGGGCACAAAGCAAGACACAATAGGCCATAGCACTGTCACAGTTTTGTGCCACATAGCAAAATGTTACATGTTTCTTACAACTGCAGGCTATGTTTCCCTGGAAAATCATGTTAAATCCACACATTTATTATTGATTAAATATTTATCACGTGCATTTTACACATTCTGAATGAGTAATGGTATATGAATGGTATATGAAGTACATAGAGAGATGTGTTGAATATCAAACCTTCTACTGAATGTACTACATCCACCCAGCTGCACTCCTCTTGTGAGGGCGTGATGGAGGAAGAGGTGAACTCCTGGCAGTAGTGTATCGTCTTCCTTCCAAAGAAGCTGTCGCCCACCTCTATCACCTGCCCAGAGCCACACTGAAGTGTTGCGTTGCAGTTTGCACAAGCCATAGATTTCCCTGTCTCTGAGGAGAAAGGGTGTTACTAAAGCCTACCTTACACTGACAGACTTTGACAATATTTGGGAAAGATTCTTGATAGATTGTAGTCTTTTGAGTAAAGCTTGAATGAGGGACATTAATATACTGTACAATCTTTCCAGAATCTTTCCTAAATCTTGTCAAAGTCTGTCAGTAAGGTTTAAGGGGGGGGGGTTTTATCTCATAGGCCTGCACACTCACTGAACGGGGTATAAGGCTCACCAAATTCACAGGCAAAGTGCATCTCTTGCGTGCAGTTGTCTGTGGCCTCCCATTGAAAGCCAGAGCGCTGGAGGATGTAACCACACCTGGCTCCTGCTGAGGGCTCGCTCGCCCAGTTGGAGTAACTGACATCAGAGCCATCGAGCCAGGCGAGTGTTCCTACGAGAAAATAATTTGATATCATTGAGTCTGTCAAAAAAAAAAAAAATCGAAATAATAATAATAATTTTAAAAGCAAACTAGGTTCATCGTGGTTCATCAACTCGTAACAGGGTGAACGGCACTTCTGCATTCACTTTGCGGCCCTGTCGTCTATAACCACATTAACCACTAGTTTACAGGTCAGATCGCGTAGCGGATATGTAGTTCGATGGAATGAGACTTAAGTAACGACACATTTGTCTTGCTTCGATGTCGCAATACATCATACTTTCGTAAAATCTTGCAGCATACTCTACCTTGTCTGTGGACAGCGTTGTTTGCTGGATAAACAAATAGCGTGTGCCGTGTGACTGTGCGTGCGACAGTGGAAAAGGGCACAGGTCCACAGTAATGACCTTGTTCATATCAGAACAATACATTTCCAACATCATAGAACGCATATACCTTAAAATGCAGCTTCACCCCAGCAGGGTCTAAATTACTCAAACAAGATACGGAAACCCATAAATGGAACAATAGAGACCGTGCAATGGTCTGAGTGATAATGTTTCTCTTTTGTGCAGAATATAAAGCTGCTGCCGTGTTATTCACAACATGGACCTATTTAAGAGACATGAGGGTAAACATATTAAGAGACAATATATTTGGTCAACAGACAGCTAATGAAGGGAGCGATGTCATTCAGCCAGTGGCATGCATGGCATGGCATGGCATGCATCATTTGACAGACACATGAAAAACAAAGCAGATATTGAAGTTCAAAGACCCACTACAGAAAATCAAGCATCAAACATTTTCTCCTACAAGTGTGCTAGTAACATTGCCTGATGATGAAGTTTATCCAATCAAATCAGTTGAAAATTTGATCTTGAAAAGGCAAAAATATTTGTTAATGTTAATCTTGATAAACAAAGATGTGGTAAGCTTAACAGACTGCTGAATGCTGTAAACCTATAAGCAATTATTCCTGTTGTTCCTCTAAATTTCCTTAGAAGAAATTATTTTTAACACTGGTAACATGGTGATGTGCCAGTAAAAAAAGAGATGTGCCAGTACAAAAATATACAGTAAGAATTCCTTATTACATGTTCATGCTTGTGCCTATATACATACATTTTACTTTACATTACATTTAGCAGCTAAGGAGCTGGACTAACGTGTAGTAGCCTGAAAGTTGTCGGTTCAATTCCTGGCATCCACTGTTGTGCCCTTGAATATACGTATATTTATATGTGTGTGTGTGTGTGTGTGTGTGTGTGTGTGTGTGTGTGTGTGTGTGTGTGTGTGTGTGTGAAACCAATTTAAGAGACCATTTTCTTTCTTAACCACTGCACTACCTCCGCCCCACTACCATTGTATTCAATATTAAGCACAAATTGAGATGAATAGTAACACAACTTGTCAAATCAGGGCAATCAGCTTAGAATCCCTCATAATGTTTACCCTCTGTTGCAGCTGAGTCCGGGGTGAGGTTGCTGGACGCCGGGGCCAGCCCTATCCACCAGTCTTGCTGGGGCTGGAGGTGCCGCTGGAGGAACTGCTGGGTCTCGTCGTTCAGAATAAATGCCAGGTGCCCGCCACCTTGTTCGCACCAGCGCTGGGCATTCTGGAAGGTGCGCTGCTGTGCCACAAACTCAAAGCAGGAGCCGTCAAAAGGCTCCTGGTGCTCTGGACAGCCCAGGGCCTCCGCGGGGTCTTGACCACGCGTTACGGCTATGTGTAAAATCACTAGCAGAACCACCTCTGCAAGGACACCTGTGTCCATCTTTGCCACTACCTGTGAACTGGTGCAGGCAGCTTTAAAGCTCGGCACGTTTATAGCATGCTGACGTCCCATGACATCATGAAAATGACCTGTTCACTCACAGTGGACTGGCTGTTTGGCAGCTTTGTTACGGGTCCATTGTGGTGTTACTGTGAACAATGGGCCTGTAGTGAACGTGCCGTAAAAGACCCATGGGTAAATAACTGCGGGCCAATCTGTGATCCCAGAGGGAGGATAGTGAGGGATCAGGACCACTGCTTTGGAAGATATTGGTAAGACGTTATAGCTGTGCATTGCATTCCGAACAGCAACAGCTTTTTTCTTGTGAATTATCTTAAGTGTTTATGCTGATATCTAGAGACAAGCATATTTTAGCCAGTTGCATGAGAAGGAATTTTTATGCAGAGACATGTTCATGATGTAAGGAGAAATGTGGTCATATACCCTCTATCTAACATTTTAGATTATGTGAGTACACTCACAAACACACAGAGAGAGAGAGAGAGAGAGAGAGAAATGGACACTCCCCATCACAACCCAGAAGGCAGCCACTGAGGAGGGCAGAAGCATGTTACAAACACTTAAAACACATCCATGAGCCTTCTTAATATTCTACCCCAAATCTCCAAAATGTTCAGGCTGCCATTTGATTGAGGATTGGGTGGAGGAAGCACAGACTTGCATTAGGACAAGAGGGATGTCAGACAAAAAAAAACATGGTCTGCTGTGTGTTTTATGGTGTGAGATATGACTAATGCTTTACTTTGGGGGTATAGCCCATTGTTTGCTGGCATGCTACCAATCACCCATGTTTGCATAATGCAAAAGTGAATGCCTCACATTTAGCGCAGTGCTGCATGAAGTTGAATGAGTCTATTACAGTGCACTGAATAAACTATCCAATTGGATACAGTCAGATGGATCAATCCCCGCCTATATCTTACATCAGTTCCTGGTTGTCGTGTGGTCAAAATCTTAAGTG
Organism: Sardina pilchardus; assembly: GCF_963854185.1. Taxonomy (NCBI): domain Eukaryota; kingdom Metazoa; phylum Chordata; class Actinopteri; order Clupeiformes; family Clupeidae; genus Sardina; species Sardina pilchardus. Next base: position 23,837,500 of record NC_085003.1, read on the forward strand.
TTATCTTCTCCGTCACTGAACAGGTAAGGGATTACAATGTTACTGTAAACATTCTTGTATTTTTCTTCCTTTCTTTTGAAACTTAGCTTGTTTGTAAATAGTGTTTTGTGTGCTTACCAATTGTACATGAATGGCATCCAGGTAAACTAAATACCATTATGCTTCACTCAGTGTATGAAGTAACAGCTTATAACATTTCTGTCAGTCAGTTTCAGTTCAATTTCTGCACTTGTTATACTTGGCTCTGAGCTCACAAAACTTCCTCATAGTCATTCACACCTTCCTAGGGTGCTGCTTTCATGGATTTTGGGTTATATTTGGTTAACCATATTTGTTATGTTAACCATATATATTGCAGAAATGAGAAAATATTAAAGATAACATTTCTTGTAATTTTACATTATCAGTTGTCATTTTAGAAATGTATTTAACATATGCTTTGTTTGGTGGTTTAAGGTTGGCTGGCATTTTGTGGTGAACATGACTCACAATGAAGACATGAGCACCTACATCAAGAAAAACAAAGTAGCCCTTATTAATATCCTGTCTGCTGATACCTTTGTCCTGCAGTGCATGCAGGGGAGGGATCTTATCACTGATCGAGAATACAAGTCACTGCTGTCATATGAAGGCACAGAGAGATGTATTAGAGATGCACTAGACAAAATGAGGGAGAAGGGAGAGGAAACTTGTCAGAAGTTCATTGAAGTTCTAAATGAGAGATACATCTTGGAAGAATATCCAAAGCTAAAAGAGATTTTACCCCCAGCAAGCATTAAACAAGGTAAACCATTAAGAGATTATATTATACAGTACTTATATCAAGCAATGCTTTTGCTAAAAAAATGTAATGAATGTTTTGTTCAATCGGGATACGGTGGGTCCCAGACTATTGCACCCTATCCCACCAATAGTATTCTATTTATTTATAAATAATTACACGTATACATAGCCATATTCTACTGCTCTTCATACTGTTCATCCTGCAGATACATTTATTTGTACGACTCTTTTTACGATAATGTCACTGTTGCTGCAGTACAATGGTATTCTTACAACACTACACATACAGTAACTGTAATACATGTATCTGTCTATATGGTTCATACGCGCAGTAATATTGTGTCAAGGATTCCTGGGACACTGAAAGATGGGGTGCAAAAAACTTGGTGGGCATGTAGCCCCACAAGGATGACACAGAACCATTGTTTTTCATTTTGATCACACACACACACACACACACACACACACACACACAGTACACATCAGGCTTGTGCAAAATTCAGAATTGAATTGAGAATCATTTTTTGAATTTGAATTGAACTTGAATTGAGGTGAAAACAGGATGTAGAATTACAATTTGAATTTGAACTAAAGGAAGTAGAATTGAAATTCAAAGAATTATACATATTCATAATACATATTTTAAAGGTAGTGTTTAACAGTGAAGTTTCACAATATATTTCAGATATGATTGCAACAAACACACTTATAATTGAAAACAGCAACCAATTACATTTCCAAAGTAACCCTCCAAAAACTGAATGTACTGTAAGTGAGATTCAACACATTCTTCCTGTTGTTTGACTGTAGAATCGTTTTGAATTGAATTGCACTTCCTGTCATTCCAATTAAAAATTCAGCTTTCAGTGGGGTGGGGCCAATTCAGTTCAAATTCCAATCCATGAATTGAATGGAGGCCAATTCTAAAATTTGGAATTGTGCACACAAGCCTGGTACACATGCACACACAGGCACTCACACGCAGACAGGCACGCACATGTTCACAGGCACAAACACATAAACACACACACGCCCTCACAACCCCCCCCCCCCCCCCCCCCCCACACACACACACACACACACACATAAAAAACACTCACAAAAAAACAGACACACATGCAGGCACACACACATATACACAAAAACAAGCACACACTCATTTACATGCACAAAAGTAGGGGTGTATGGAGTATGCCCAGGTAAAAAAGTAGTGTACTTTAGTGTATTAGTAATATGGTTAAAGTACATGAAGTATAAAGCAAGTATGCTTCTTCGTTTCTGTGCTTTATTTGAAGTGAGTTTAATGTATACTTTATAAAGTATACTTAAAAATATGTGTAATTAAGTTCAACTTCTGAGTCCAAAAAGAAAGTATACTAATTTCACAATAATCAAATTGTCTTTTGATTGCACTTTTTGAAAGTGTACTTTGTTGTTAGTGTATTTTAAATTTGATAGAAGTACCAATGTTTTAAGTGTATTAAATTTGACATACTTTGAGTGGCAATTTAGTGTACTTATGGAAAGTGTCATTTCTGCAAATAAACTGTTAGCATACTTTTTTAAAGTGTACTATCATCTCACTTTATTAGAAGTGTTACTTCTGTACACTTTGTACAGTACACTCTAAAATAAGTGAATTTTTAGTGGTATATCGGAATACTTTCACAAAATATGTTAAAATATAAAAAAAATATAGTGATAATTTAATGCACTTTAAGTAAGTGCACTTATTTGTAATACAGATTTAGTATAATTTTTGAAAGTGTACATTTGATTTCAACTAATTGGTGGTAATGTATCAATTTACTGTAGTCTACCAATGGAAAGTGTTTTTACATTGTTAGGCTGATTTCTGAAAGAGTAATGTGATTAAATGTTGCAGTGTGGACGAAGTAAGTTTATTTTGTACAAATAATATTTTTTTCATTTGGCTCCACATCTTGGTGAGGTAATACATAAGTCTACACTATCACCGCCATGTATTAATGGTTATGGTTGGTTATGGTTATGGTTATTTAGCAGACACCTTTGTCCAAAGCGACATACAAATAAATAACAGTACAAATAAAATTAACAGTGAACAATTACAATAGGGAGAATAGTAATATTATCAGTAAAACAATAATTTTAAGCACTAACCTAATGAGAAATAAAAACAGTGAAATGAGGATAGCAATCAAATAAGTCACTCAGTTAATTATAAATAATAATAATAACTAAAGCATGGTATGGCTAAATTTAAGGACAATAGCAAAATAAATGTCAAATTCTATCAATGGACAAATTATAACAAAACAATACTATTATACAAACCATAACACATCATTAATAAACACTTGATTGACAGAAAAGTCACTTTAAGAACAGTAGCCTAATTATTTTTACAGATATTGTATTTACATGTCAATTCAGTATCAGAATCTCAGTACTTGGCAGTACTCACTCTCAAAAAAATGAAATCTCACTATTGCTCATCTTAATGAATCCTTTTTCGTAGGATTTACACAATAAAATTAGGTTTCTAGGTGAAAAGGAGTCAGTTATGCGAAATGCATTCGTGTTTGGAGGAAATATGTCACTCTATGGTCGCCGTAGAAGCATTATTTCAAAACGCACAAACGAGGATATCTGGCTGTGGCAGGTCTGCCTCTTCTCCCTCACTCGTGGATTGTAAGGTATGTATTTGCTATACACACACAGTGTTCTTATTTTGAGTTCGGTGTAATTTTAGGGAGTTTAGCATGACAACAAACCTGGGAAACATGATACAATTCTAACGTTAGCCTGAGATGATTAGCTGCTAGCTACTTAGCCGCCCACATGAGGTTCAGCAGATCTCATGTGGGCGGCTAAGTAGCTAACAGCTAATCATCTCAGGCTAACGTTAGAATTGTATCATGTTTCCCAGGTCAGTTTTACTCCCTGCCGAAAATAGGGGTGGTTATGCCTTGATGGGATTGTTTCATAAAACACAATTGAATGTTCATGGATGTGACCAGGTCAGGACGACTTCATGTGTTTGCTGTTTCATGCAGCTAGCAGTTAACGGCTAACATAGGATAGCCGCTAGCTAGCCCCGCACAAACCCAGCCTATGTTTATGTGTTAGGCTTAGAATACTAATAGTTAGATTATTATCTGAAAAGTTTAATGTTTAAACGTAGGTGCAGGCCAGTCTGTGTTACCAAATTGTCCTTATGTGTCATGAACAATTTGCGTTGTTACAGACACTAAAGTTCGTCCACAAACATTTGAATTATTTGAATGTCCGTGTAGCAAACTACAGCATCTTGCCTAGTCTCTCTGTAACGTTAATCACGTGCAGACTATCTTTGAAGGACAAGTTACACAAACGTTAGACTTGTCATTATTTTTGTATGATGTGATCAGCATTATTGTAGGCTACTTGCTCTCATTCGACTTCTATATTAAACGAGTAAAGCAAGTAAGTTTTTCATGATCATGGTAGAGGCTGCCTACTCTTAATGTTTGAGTGATTTGTTAATCACAAACAAGCCTCAATGTAATTAAATGTTTTCTTCCCAACTTTTAATTCAAATTCTAAAAGATTTCAGTAATCTGATATTATTATAGTTTTGCATGGTGTAAATTTGTTGAGTTTGATATACTTTCTCCACAGACGTGGGAGTGCAGAGTGCAAGACATCAGCGTCATTGAGGTCTCTCTTACAGAAGCATTACAGGTTAGCTCATGGTTACTTTTGCGGTAGACACCCATACCTATGTGCATAATTATTCTCATTGTCCCTGTTTATTATAAGCATGGAATGCTCTTCATAGTCACTGAAGCAGATATCATACTTAGATCAATGTTTTCTGTATGCTAATTGTAATTCTTTCTACAAATGCTGGGTTGTTTTGTACATTCTTTCTGTCCCCTCTACCCTCGTATGGTTCAAGATGTGCAGAATTTCACACGCATTGTGCAACTGAAGTCCAAGTTTATGCCAGAACTTCACATCTGCTCCAGGCTGTCTGCTGAGTGCCATAGGAAGGGAGGAGAAACAAGACATAAGATTAAGGAGATCATGGCTGCCATTGATCGGGTTAGTGAGAAGTTGTTTTGTGCCTCCCACTTTGAAAACCAATATTAGGCCATGAGCTACAGGGCCGTAACATGCACCTGTCAACGAAACATTTTTGACCATGCTGACATGACGAATTTGAATGTTAACATTTACATTTTTGGGTTGCACTACCTGTTTCTACCCCATGAATAGATTTGCATTGAAGATCAATGTGTTCCAAAAAATCTCTCAATACATTGGAAATGCATTATATGAACCTCTACATGTGATTACGTAAACACACCTTGTCACATGCCCCACCTCTCTCTAAAGGCCTATTCGGACGGGATTAGTTTTATGGGGGGACGTACAGTAATGCAGGTTTATCATATGACCTCTGTAATATAAATGTCCAATTCGGACGGGACTAGACATCTCTGTCATTTTACTTGACATGGGAGGAGTAACTACGTTTACGTTCTGCCGTCACATCTTCGTCGCTGTGCACGTGATACTTTGCGTCAGGTAGGCTACGTGCGGCATTTTCAGATTTGAAAGACTACAAGTTGGTTAAACTAGCAAACGTTAGCTTTATGTTATGCCATAAGTAGTTTGAAATGGCTAACAATATCAAGCTAATAGGCAAACTAGCTAACGTCCTATTAGGAGCTACACAGCATGTCATGTTTTCATTCAGACTATGGTGGAATTGTTTTCCAATCAGGATGTGACGAAATATTACAGACATCTTTACAGAGGGTCGCGTTCGCACGGGATTAATATTACCTAAGGTAATTTCTCCGGACCGTTTTACGGAAGGTAAAAGTGTCTGTAAATGTCACCGACATACTCCGTTATGTTTACTGACATGGCGCGTCCGGACGGGACTACATTACCTGGTAATTATTACTTTACCTGATGTCACCCCATAAAACTAATCCCGTCCGAATAGGCCTTAAGTCATGAGCATTACATACATCTTATAATGCATTTCCAATGTATTGAGAGTCTTTTGAAACTCCTCTATCCATGGAGCAGTAAACAGGCATTGCATCCCAATACCCAAATCTCCAAGTTAACATTGGGGGATTGCACGGTAAAGGCATAGTAAACATTAAGATGCTTAATTTGTAAGTGTAAGTAAAGTAGTGTTATTATTATATTTCCCTGTTTTGCAGAATCCTATCATTGGCTCGTTGAGAGTTTGCCACCTGCAAGCACTTGTTGTGTACTTGAAGGCCCTGAGAAACTCAAAGGAATACCTGGTAAGTGTAAATGAATATCCCAAAAAACAGTGTAAATTCGGTGAAAATGGACCTCAGACTCTCTTTCTGCATGAAAATGCATCAAAGAAGTCGTGGAGACGGACAGTATTTTTCATTGATGAAGCACTATAGAGCTTGCATCGGCGTACACTATATTGCCAAAAGTATAGTGATGTCAATAGACATCCCATTCTTAATTCATAGAGTTTAATATGATGTTGGTCCACCCTTTGCAGCTATAGCTTTTTTGACCATTCATCCAGAAGCGCATTTGTGAGGTTGTACATTGATGTTGGACGAGGAGGCTCTCAGTCTCTGCTCTAATTCATCCCAAAGGTGTTCTATTGGGTTGAGGTCAGGACTGTGCAGGCCAGTCAACACTAAACTCTGTCATCCATGTCTTTGCGGACCTAGCGTTGTGCACTGGTGCACAGTGTCTAATTGCACATGTTGGAACAGAAAGGGGCAATTCCCAAAACTGTTCCCACAAAGTTGGGAGCATGGAATTGTCCAAAATCTCTTACTGTTCCAACATGACTGTTTATCAGTGTGCAAAGCAAGGTCCATAAAGACGTGAATGATACAGTTTGGTGTGTATGAACTTGACTGGCCTGCACACAGTCCTGACCTCAACCATGACGTACGAAATTAAAATAGCTCATCATCATCACATACCCTTCACCATACCTAGAGATTGGCATGGTGTATTTTTTTTTTCAGTTATTAGCTGGTTTGATGCTCATTGGGCTCAATGCCAACCCGGCTAATAGGCTAACTGAAAAAAAAAAACATCATACCAGTCTCTAGGTTGGATATTTCCTAATTTTTTTAGTCAACTTGAGCATGGGTTCAAATACTTATCCTCACTGTATATGCTCTATTTTCTGACACAATGTGATACTTATTCTTTGTATCATAATGTGATACTGACCCTTTTTATATTGCATCCTTGTTTTAGAGCTGCCAGGACTGGTGTCATCACTGAAAGCGGTCATAAACAACATGGCAAATTCATCTATTTCCTCCAGCCAAAGCGACTCACCACGCACTAGCAGTGAGACTTGCAGTGAGGACATGGTATTATGACTGAAGGACCTTGAACCGATCCCTCATTAGCATTGTGCAGGCCCTCCATGACTTTGTGATCTTGCACGTTCACCAATTCATGCAAATTCAGGGACTTTGCTGCATTTGCGTGTTGTAATATTCAATAAATGTGAATGGTGATGTGTAGTTATGTTCCTGTTATTGTGTTATTAGCATTATATATCCTTTGCTTGAATTATGTATTTTTGTAATTTTATTGTAATAAAGTTCCCTTTCTGAAATGAGATTTGTAATCTGTTGTAATGCACTTGAAATTAATTGTAATGTAATACACTTAAAGTGTAATATCGACATGTATGCCAAAGTATAACAATATGGGAATTAAAGTACAGATAAAATATACTTCAAAGACAGTTCTTTTCTACAATAAAATGTAATAATATTGCACTGAAAGTATGTGTCTATGATGTTTAGCTTGTAATTGAACTTCACTTGAAATATGTTATCATTGTCATAGTGGGACACTTTAAATGCACTAAATATAGTACGGAAGTGCATTTGTAGATCACTTGAAATATTAAAGAGGCATACTAAATTAACATACTTTATAGTAATAATTAGTATGATAACAGTATGTACAAAATGTACTTAAACTCAACTGTAAGTTGAGCTCCAATTATTTTTTAAGTGTATTTCTATTAGAATGGTCATACAATGTAATTGTACTGTAAGTATGCTTAATTGCTCATTTTAATTAGTGTACTTCAGTGCACTTGAAGTTTGTAAATAGTTGTTCCAATTTAGCATACCCTACACACTTGAAGTATAGTAAAGTTTGTATTACGATGAACTTAATACATACTTTAATCTACTTAAATATACTTGGATTTGACGAAAAAAGTACACACTGTACTTATTACACTCTGAAAAAGTATATTTTCAATAGTTTTTTTTTTTACCTGGGTGGCGACAAATTGACAAGCATAATTTATTTTTGTGGAGAGAATGTGCTGGTGATGCGGTGGTCATATTTTGTATTACTGTGCGACAGTCATAATAAGTCAAACTTGCTTGACAAATCTCGCTGAACCGTTCAACATAATCTTCCATTCGAGGTAGGAATGAGTTGGGCTTTTTAACAGCATTCACCTTCCTACAATCTTTACAATACAAACTGCCATCTATGTTGGCGACTAAAATGCACGATGAGCTCCATACATTGCAACTGGCACAGCTACAGTAGATTGTGATCTACAAAATAGTCAACCTCAGGCTGAGAGATGGTCACCCACATCCCTGTTGTGGAAAGGACATTAGTATGCAAGAAAATATCTGAAAACCAAGCAGGAAAAGATAGGTTGGGTGAACCCTGCCTGAACTTCCGGGGAATTTGAATTTCGCCCGGCAGCTCAGGCTGGAAACCAGCAGATCTAGCTCCTCTGTTTACTGCCAGAACCTTTGGCTCCAATCAGAAACGGCCATAGTCCTGGCACGCTATTGGCCGGTGACGGGACGATAACGTAACTTAAGCCACAACGAAACGAAAGCAGCAGCCGCTGTCGCTTCTGTTTTGGAAGATTTTAAAGGCAAGTTTTCTTTGAAAACTGAACAAAAACTTGCCCTGGACCAGTTCATACAGAAGGACATGTTTGCGATGATACCAACCAGCTTTGGTAGGCTAAAAGTTTAATTTACCAACTAGCCCCGCTCGTGACAATTGTGTACGGAGTGAGTCATTTGAATGATGCCCATTGATCACGTCTCTTTTGCAGTAGAATCAAAGCGCATGCCTCCCCAGACTAATGTTCAATCTTAAAAGATTGAGCTTAGTATGGTGAAAACCAGACTAAGGAAAAGACACAATCATTACATTACATTACATTACATTTCATTTGGCTGACGCTTTTTAACCAAAGCGACTTACAACATGGAAAAAAAAAAAACAATTAGGTTTTTTAAGAGCATTTCAAACAACAATGAAGAATACAATAAGTGCATCAGTGGGTCTAATAAGTGCATAAATAAGTGAATAAGTGCATGAGTGAGTGCGATTGTCTGAAGTTCAATCAATCAACCTTTGTACTTCAATTCTTTGACTCGACCTCATAAGACCCGTAAGTTTTGCTTGCAAGGCAGAACCAATGACAGGCAATAAAACCACAGCTCTGTCACCTGACTGCAACAATGCATAGACTTGTGGTCATAGCAACTCTTCAACATCTTACACTGGGCACATGACAAAGCTCTTTGTGCATAGTCAAATGCACTAAGCAAGCACCAATTTGTAACTTTCACTTCAGTAAAGAAGTTGATAGTATTTAGGCCTATCAACTGGAGTATAGCAAGTGTGTATACTTTTGCCATCTCTGATTGATCATTAACAGAAATCAAAATAACCTTGTATGTGCTATGATAAAGAATGTAGGCTTATACTTTGATCATAGATTATGATATATTAAACAACAGTTACAGTATGCCATCAATTATACAGCAATACCATATGGTGATAAAGCACTTTTACCTACTGTAAGTTTGAAGTTGAAAATGGGTAGCATGTAGTCTCATTAAGTTCATCTTTGTTCACCAGCTGCTTGTATTTCGACTTAAGTTTTCGAGTGACATCAGTGTCTTGTTCCGTTCTTTATCTGAGTTGAACTTCTTAAACGTCCCTGATATGATATTCATTGTGACAGGCCAAACTGTGCAGAACCATTATGAACTCCATAACTGTTTAGCATGCATTTTTGATAGAAGTCACATTCTGCTTTCTGTAGTGTGTGTTGTGTGTTTTATGTGATGGTAGTGGTTGTAGTTGCACAGAAAAGAGGGTGTCATGCCAACTGAACTTAACTCTGCCAACTCCTTACACCTGTCTTGGCTTAAGGCTGGCTTACATTGTACGATTTTGGTCTGTTTTAACAGTCGGCAACTAAATTTCCAAAATCGGGAGGAAATCATGGGAGTTGTACTGGAATCGTGGCACGCTCCCATCAACTAAATCGTTTAGTGTAAGGTGCCAATCTTAGCGGTTTTAAATCCGTCGGAGGTAGTCTTTTTCTAGTTTTGCCGTTACGACAATATCAAACATGTTTGATATTATCGGAAGTCTTTTCAGTCGTGGCTCATGCAAATAGTGACGTGAACATTAAAAAACAATAGTGACCTTGCTCCAACACGAAACAGGAAGGGGCAAAATAGGCAACAGCTGTAGCTTATATGATTTTTTGTTATTTCATTTCTTATAAATGATTAGTCTAATTATTCTACGTGACAGAACAGCTCTATATCTGTTAGGGATGTCACACATGAAACAATGCAGCAGAAACGCGAAAAAATGACTTTGATATGAGTAGGCTATCATGTGAGTTCCTGTTGATGATGATGTGTAGCCTATTGCACAATGGAAATAATTTAAAAGGAATCTAGCAGCAGTCTTGTAAATAGTGACCCACAGTCTTTGCAAAATCCTAATCTGAGACTGGCCTGTGACTAGAAACTCAATGAATTGTCTTTAGATGTGAGAGGGTCTGAGACTGTAGTCTTTCAAAAATCTTTTCCAAATCTTTGCAAAGTCTGCCAATGTAAGGTAGGCTTAAGTCATTGGTGAAAAAGAAAGTGAAAATGCCCCATCTGTTTATTGCAAAGGTTAAAGAGTCCATTCGCTCTGTTTTTTCCAGGTTATACAACCACAGAAGGGAACCTTCAATCAACTAAGTACATCAATCTTCTATCAATTTCATGAAGTAAAATGTGCACACAATCTAATAAAATGAGTCAAAAATTAAGTAAAACAAAAGCACAATCTAATACATTTGGCACACAATCTTGTAAAATGAGGCCACAATTTAGTGAAATGAGTTGGCTGGGTGAACCCTGCCTGATCCTCCGGTCAATTTGGATTTCGCCTGGCAGCTCAGGCTGGAAACCTGCACATCTATCTCCTCTGTTCCCTGCCAGAACCTTTGGCTCCAATCAGAAATTAGCTTATCCAAAAGACGCACCGGATCGTTGGTCTGATTGGTTGAAGGACTATCCAATCTTACGGAGTAATTTGAACTATGCCCATTGATCACGCCTCTTGTGCAGTAGAAACAAAGCGCAGCCTCCTTAAACCTCAACCTTAAAGAGGACATATGGATGAATCGAGTATTGTACTGTGTTCTCTGATGTTAAAATAGTATATATTCAACTTTGATTTATAAAAAATAGACTCAATTGCAATTTCACAAGCCCAATTAAAGCCTTATATTTAGGCTGGGTGTTGAAATGGTCCTTTTGTTTAAATGGCGCCGTCTGTGGCAACCCCAATTGAACTTCAATGACTTTGCGATATTTGACATCCCAAGTAGGCTTTGTTCTAATTCACCCATTTTTTAGTGGCTGTTTCTAAGTTCAAGATTTTCATAAGAAGGAGGGCACAACCATGCCTCATGTTCATGATAGCTCTTTGGTTATGCACAACGTCTCCAAATTAAGACAAAATATGTCACCTTCAAAAGACTGAGCTTCGTATGGTGATAGCCAGACTATGAAAGGAGCGCACAATTTACTAAAATAATTGCACAATATCTCAATATATGAAAATGTCTTGCAATAACACCTCCCGCGCTCTGTAGAAAAGTTAGTAGGCCTACATGAAACTAGATGTACCGCAAACCGGTATACAATATGACCACTGCTCAGTCCTGCACATTATATACTGTAAATCACGCTTTTGTTTCCATCGTCTACTCTATCCCCTACTGCAACTTTTATGTGTGCATATGTGCACTTGCTTTTGTATGAGTGCTTCTCTGTCGGTGAATTTTCGCTGTGAGTGTGTGTGGTGGGGATAATGGTGTGTGTGTGTGTGTGTGTGTGTGTGTGTGTGTGTGTGTGTGTGTGTCTGCTTGCCTGCTTGCGATTGAAGCAATATAATATTGCATTTTCATTTTTTACCATGGGGGTGCAAATTACAAATGACTGGTTATAAGATAAGTTAATGCGGGCTCTTGAGAGCAACATACTATAAACATTTTGTCATCCTCGGTGCCACGGTTCAGGTAGTTAATTAGGATTATTAGGATAATTAGAATAGCCTAACTGCATTTTTGGGTGGAGTGCAGCGTGGGGGTGGATTGGCCCCCGGGACCAAATTAAATTTTTAAATCCGTAAAAGTCTACTGGGGCTACATGCCCACCAAGTTTCATGTGCACTGGTGTTACGGTGTCCCGGGAATCGTAGACCAAAATTTCAGGAAGATGACGGGAAAAAAGAATAAAAATAAATAGATGAATACAAAAAAACTTTGACAATTATGATATGACCACTACGCTAGCTACGCTAGCGTTAGTCATAATTAAGAGCTAGATTATTTGTCAAACTCCATATGTAAGATAACAATAAGTAGCTTGTAATCACTAAATTCCTGTGCATATGCCACAGGCCAATGTCTGGTTTAACCCAGTACTAGTATATGTGCAGGAAAATGCACAGGAAAAACATAACTAGACTAGAAAAGCACTCAGAGAGTGCAGCTACCACTGCCTGCCTTGTTCTTCCTAGGTTGTCATATATTTGAACCTAACCTATTCAGATTGCCACCACGTGGCCATACCATGCCATTACACCACTAAGCTAAATACATAAACGCCTCCGGAATCCCGACGGAATGACGGATCACTCACAAAATGTAATCTTTTCTCGGGCCATGTCTCACCTTCCCTGAAAATTTCATCGAAATCCATCCATTACTTTTTGAGTTATCTTGCTAACAAACAGACAGACAAACAGACAAACAAACAAACTAACGCCGGTCCCCGATGAAAACATATACCTCCTTGGCGGAGGTAAATCATTTGTCAAACAGACAGTAGCAATAAACAAACCATCTTACAGTTACTCAAGCAATGTTAGCCTAGTTTGCACAGGTTTACACTCATAATCATCTTTAGTCGTTTATTGTTCCTAATAGTACTGTAGTAGTAGTAGTAGTAGTTTTACAATGAAAACAATATTCAAACATTCAATATTCAAGGGAGGCACGATTATGTGAAGAAGAAATCCTCATAAAAAACTAAAACTATTTTCAACAATGTTTTTTTTTTTCTTTGAATGGGTTTAATTTCACAATCACATCAAGTAATCTCCATGTTTAATTTCAGGGAAAAAGGTGTTACTGAAAATGAAACCACTGAAACTGGTGAGTTGGGTCTCTGTGATTTACTATTAAATAGACCAGAAGAGCAGATTAATTTTCCATGACTAATAGAATGTTCCTTCTGTCTTTTCTCCAGGTAGTAGTCGAACCAGAGAGGAACAAACAGCCAGCCAGAGGTATGTGTGACTGCTAGCAGTTTTGTGCAACTGTGGAGAGCAGGAAAGTGCATGATATTAGCAGGTAGATTACATGTATTTGTCAAACTCCATACATGAGATAAAAATAAGAAGCCTAGCTTGCAGTCACCCAATTCCTATGTATTTGTAGCAGGCCAATGTTTGGTTGTACCCAGTAGCCTACTGGTATCAGATGAGCAAGGAAGCACTGGAAAGCCATAGCTAGATAATTGATCAAACTCAGTATAGAAATAAACAGCCCATCTTTCAGTCACTCCAGCAATGTTATATAGTTTGCAAAGGTGTACTGACATCATGAACAGAAATGTTACACAATTCTCTTCTATTACGATCGGATTTTGAGACCAACATGCAAAAAAGTGTGTTCGTCCTAGGCCCTTCGGTTCTCAGAAAACTGTGTCCACCCTACCCTCCTTTCAGGTCCAGTTCGGCAGGGGGCAACGGATCATAACGAAAAACAATGGTTCCATGTCATCCTTGTGGGGCTACATGTCCACCAAGTTTTGTGCACCCCGGACTTTCAGTGTCCTGGGAATCTTGACACAAAATTACTGAAGGAAAAATCGGGGAGAAAAAAAAAACTGACTAAATGACCACCACTTCACAGTGCGGCGTCATGATAATGAATACCCCCTACCCCCGTTTTAATGAAAAAATAATACCTCCAACAAACTGATATTGAATATTAGTCTTATATTAGTGTCCATCTACACAGTCTTTCAGAAAACTGAGATATATTGTGATGGATTTAATTCATAACTACAGCAAAGATGAGTGGAGTCCGCTAATGAGCTTATGGTTAACCTGCAATGAATTGGTGTCCCATCCAGGGGAAGACTACATCCACTTAAGCACCACAGAAACTGGTTATAGCCTAAGCACTGGCCCATTATCCTCTGGGGATGTATGAACTCTTTTTGATCCATGTAATAAGCAGTTGAATACCATGATCTCTATGATTCCATTGTGCTAAATATTTAAAAATGTAGAAAGTTAGAAGTTGATTCTGTCACAAACATGGCTATTCTCTGTAGCCTCATGTTGGATGTTGATGACCTTACAAATTATGACATAGATATAGTTTATATCATCAAGCCTGTAAACATGTTTCATCAGAATCTCCATGTCTAATTTCAGAGCACTAGTTCCTGGTGGGACTGACACCCCTGACTCTGGTGAGTTTGGTTCCTCAAATTAATATAAAAGAAGAGCAGATGGATTCCATAGGACTAATAGAATGTTCCCTCTGTCAGCCCCGCAGAACAATTATCCAGATGATGGTCCGACCAGACAGGAACAGCCAGCCAGCCAGAGGTATATGTGACAATATTTTATAAATAACAAGTAACTAAACCAACCAACCAACCAACCAACATACCAGTGTGAAAACATATCCTCCATGGAGAAGGTATAAGAATAATAATGAATTTCCCAAATTGAACGAAAGGTAATACCTTCATCAAACATATTGAATATCAGAGTGTTGTATTACAGTCGAAATACAGTCATTCAGAAAACGAATAGGCTACATTGTAATGGATTTAATTCATAACTACTGCAAAGATTAGTCAGTTTATGAGCTTATGGTTAACCTGGGGTAGTCTACGTAAGGGATAATGGAGGACACGATGGTTGGTTCACAGAAATAAATGCACCATCGAGGTTGTAATACAGCCCGATGCGCAGCGGTAAGTGCATTTATTTCACACTAAACACATTAAATGTGTAAAATCCCAATAACACACCCAGTTGGATAATCAAAACTTTATAATCCAAATTAAAACATGTTTTTGTTCCACATTTAAATTTGTGTAGCTATTTATTACCATGTTGATGAGTTTGATTATGACATAGACACAATTTATTACAACAAACCTGTAAACACATTTCATAAAACTAATTTCCATGTCAATTTTCAGTACACCGTTAGTTCCTGGGGGGAATAAAGCAACTGAAACGGGTGAGTTGGATATGAAATAGAAAATAAGAGCCAATAAAATCCCCCATGACTAAGAGAATGTTCCTTCTTTCAGAAGGTAGTCGAACCAGACCGCTACTGCTGACAGTTTTCTGCAACTGTGGTAAGATGAGGTTATTTTTTTACCCTCTCTCTTTGTTTGGTTCTTTGTTTGTCTGTCTGTCTAAGTTACACACAGTTGGAAGCGGCTTTAAATCAACGAAATCTCTGGAATCAATCACAATTACTGGTATATATGGGATGGGCTTAGCAAGCCCATATGTGGTGCCTCTGGGCACTATACCTCAAGGGTCCCCTGCACTCTCTTACTCTTTAGTAAGAGTTTAATGTACCCAAATGAGCTTAAATATTTATATTTTATCTTGCCGTAAATTCTAATCCCTCTGGACACGGTACATGTGCAGAGTCAAAGGACTAGCAACAGGTGAAGAGAATCTCCAAAGGGCAAGTTTGTTTACAATCAAAATTGCTTAGAAATTGTTATGTTAAAGGTAGGGTATGGGATTCTCTTTTTTGGCCATTTTTGCAAAATCGTTTGAAATTCTATTCCTAACCCACTTACAGCCACTGAGTTGGAGCTGAAATGAAAACACGCCAATCATCTGTGGAACGGGCAGGGATTGAAAAACTGCAGCCAATTATGTCAAAAACTACCTAGCAGGATTTTACAGTACATTCGTCAATCAAACAGTTGTACTGTTACAACCCTTTTTACTGTTACATCCCTTGCTTTTACGATGCTGTATTTAAAATCATGCGCCTTCGGGCATTTGTGGAACTATTAACTACAACCCTTTTGAGGTGAATAAAGAATGTAGAACTAGCTAGCTAGCTAACCTGGGGAGGAAGCTGATGTGAGCGATTGTATGTATGGAGACTAGAGCTTGTGCTGCACAGACGCCAGGGCTGGCTTTTCATTTTTAACAACTCTACCCTCAAGAGTGCCTAGCCTGGCTCGCTCTTGCACATCTGAATTTTCGCTTGTGCAATGATTGTAGGTCCATGTTCTTCGAATGGGTGGAGTTAGGACCAGTGTTGAAGGAGAGAGGGTAGGACTATTTGAGTTGTGTGTTTTCAAAATCTGCCAGCCGTTTTGCAAATCCCGATACCCCACCTTTAAAGGTACACTATGCAACGTTTTTCAGTTAATCAATTCGTTCCATACTGTTATATATGATTAAATGGGTCATTACCGGTCGAACAGTGTTTTTTTTGGCCGCTCTAGTGGTCTGTAGCGGTAAAACCACACTTGCAACTTCAGGAGACACCGGGCACGCACCCATGCTCTGATCCAGGAAGTGTCATGTAAAGTCTCATGAAAAGGCAAGGCAGACTGACCGATTGAGGAGTTTTGTCAAATATACACGCTAAAGCTGTAGGGGAAGCTCTGCAGAGAAATATGCAAGCATAAAACGAGCGAAAATGAAAAGTGAAAGCGAAACCGGCGAGGAAATCGCCAATCCTGCATAGTATACCTTTAAGGTTAAAACTTGCAGAGCGCACTTTTACATTTTATGCAAAGTTGGCAGAAAGGGGATGCAGCCTTTTAGCATAAAATATTACATGTGCTACTGTAATATTATCTGTCAAGTTTTTACTTTAAAATTATATTTATTTTATACAGGACCGGTTCCGAAGAGTTTTGGGAGCTACCTTCACCGAGCACTGCTGTGCTATTACATTTTCCTTCTAGTGAGTTTAGCATTCACCCTGATAAAGCATGTAACCCAATGCAATGTATGCCAATTTATGGGTTTGAGTGCTGTAAACATGACTACTTATTGCAATTCATTTCTTTACATCAGATAATAGGATTTGCATTCATCGCTCTGGGATCATACATATTGAAGGTCTTTCCTTTTGTAAGTCTTATGGTGACCTTATTTGACACTTTACATTGCCATGTGTACTTTATATTGTGTTATGCTGCTCAACCGCTGAATAGTATCTACAGAAATGTGTTTAAAGGAGAACTCTAGCAGTTTTCAACACAGGTGCCCTATTGTTCACCAGTTACTGTTGGAAGGAAAGTAAATAACAAATTGGTGCTACATAGCTCTAGTTGTCCTAACAATCACAGAGATAAATAATAATAATAATAATAATAATAATAATAATACATTTCATTTAAAGGCACCTTTCTTGGCAGTCAGGACAGGACACCATACATACATACATACATACATACATATATAAAATATTTTAAACATTATTGACCTACAGTACCACTAAGACAGATGTGGGTCTCCAGCATACAGCATATTTCACAGTTTTCTGAACACCATATCAGCTACATAGCTCTAGTTGTCCTAACAATCACAGAGATAAATAATAATAATAATAATAATAATAATAATACATTTCATTTAAAGGCACCTTTCTTGGCAGTCAGGACAGGACACCATACATACATACATACATACATACATACATACATACATATATAAAATATTTTAAACATTATTGACCTACAGTACCACCAAGACAGGTGTGGGTCTCCAGCATACAGCATATTTCACAGTTTTCTGAACACCATATCAGCTTTCTTAAAATTGTTCTCAAATCTTCACTTAGAATTCTGTGTAATTGTCTGTTTGCAGCTAGGAGAAAAAAGAGTTGGTTTTGTGATATTTGGAGCTTTTGGCCTTCTGCTTCCAGCCCTTGGCCTCTGTGGCATATGCAGAAAAATAAAATGGTTGTTATATATGGTAAGCATATACTTTCCAAGTGAAAATGATACATTCAAATATATTCATGGATAGAGCAACCTTCAGTTTTTGGTGTTTTATCATTTATCTAAACAATATTTCATCATATTCTTCTAGATTTTGCCTATGAAGATTATTGGGATTATTTGCCTCATTGTTTTGGCTAGTGTACTCTCCACAATTGTACAGGTAGGCTATGTTATATCAACCTTGTGGCATACTGTATATTTCAGATGATGGCAGAACTAGACTGTTTCAGGAGAGTTCCATTATCAGCATCATAGTTGTTCCCACAAGGTTTCACTCTTATCATTACGGTAACACTTTACGATAAGGATACATGAATTCTCATGAATTCATGCATGAATTAATGCATGAATCATGCATTAATTCATCCCTGAATATATCATGAATCATTATGACTTAACATGAATTCTGAATGCTTAAGTATTCATGTAAACATATATCCCCCTGCCTGCCTCACCATTTCCATGTTCATTCTTATTGGTATTGCAATATATTGTGAGTTTTTGCAATCCTTTTTGCCAATTGTTTTGTTGAATTGTACATTATAAGGAGAAAAAGGATATACAGATATCTCTCCAAAAGGCTGGCTCTCTTAAGAAGACTGATTCACAGCCTTACGTGAAGTACTTGGATACATTTCAAACAAGGGTAAGACAACGCCCAATGTGAATGTAAAATAGTATTGTACAAATGTGAAACATCTGTCCTAAAAAAAAAGTTGATTTTTAAATCTGTATTCCAAGCATATGTGCTGTGGGTTCATCCATGGCTCGAAAGACTGGGGAAATGATCCTCCAAAGTCATGCTTTCACATCCGGGTAAGGACTCCAGTGAATCCCATAATCATTTTTCATCTGGTCTGTTTGGATAAGAGACTTCATTAACTACACTATCATTATATCTATTTGTGTTTTAGCTATCTACTACAACCTATACTAAGGTAATCCAACTATAAGCAAAAAAAAAAAAAAAAACATTTTATTCTAACCAAAACAGGATAATGTAGAAATGTGTGCATGTTTTATTTTAGACCTGCCGGAAGATGATGGCGTATGAACAACATGCATATGAAGCTGCTTGCGCGGTGTGTATCATTCTTGTTCTTTTTATGGTAAGTAATTTTCACAGAAATGGAGACTCTTCTATTTCTATTCTGATTCTTGTTTCACATCTCTATGCTGAAATAAATCTATGGTTATTTTTGTATTATTATTATTATTTATTATTTTTTATATAATATTATTTATTTATTTCATTTTTTAATGGTTTTACCCCACCTCTTCTCTGTGGCTCTATGAAATACACTATTAAATGTCTAATGAATGTACTAGTTTTGGTCTAAGACTACCTGACACCGAAAGTAATCAGGTAACAGGTGAATATAGTTTACTATTGCTGTTACAAGATTCATTGAGGGCTGAGGTGATGTTTTGGGCCCTAATCGTGTACCCGGCCGGCACAACGTGACACAAAGTGCGGCACAAGGCTTATTCTTACCTTACAGTCAATATAGTGAGGAATTTTTCATCATGCACTCCACTTTTATTAAACCTTGTGCGCAGGGGTTTGGCATTTAAGTGTAACTTTTTTCAGGCTATATTTTCAATTAACCCTTTTCAGTCAAGAGTAAAATTAATCTTGCCTTCACTTCACACAAAATTCTAATTTACCCTCAATGATCATTTGAGAATAGATAAAAGTTGAATGAATGAATGAAATTAACTTTGTAGAACTGTTTGTAGAAAAATAAGTTTCACTTTGCCTATGAGTTCAAATAATAGGCGGTGCAGATGCATGTATAAGCTATAGCCTGCTAGTCAGAAACAGGTTTTAGTAAAGCAAGGTTTAGTGGAATCCCTGTTCCATACGATCTCGCATGCAAGCAGAGTCCTTGAAATGCGCCACTGACTATTGAAATACCGATGCACTGTTTGAAGTTGCACTGCTTGCTGTTAAAGGGAAAGATAGATTTCATTCCCATTGGTTTAAAGGATGTTACGCCCAAAACACACCCTGATTAAGAAACATAAGGCTGCGTTCAGACTACAGACGAATCTGATTCAAATCTGAATAGGCTAAAAATCAGATTTTGGCTGGCAGTCTGAACGTAGCCTAAGAACAACCCTTTTGTGCCCAGCATCCAGAGTTTGATCACAAATCACGCCATTCAATTAGTCATTCTGTACTGGCCACGCCTTTCGTGTCTATAAACTGACCATCCGTTTCTGATCACCAAAATATGGCCCTTTACAATATTTAGGGTTGTAACACTTTACATCAATAATACATAATCAGTGCATTCTATTATGTTTTTAGCAATGGTATTTGAACTGATTTTACCTGAGAACGCAAGAGTGTCAAATGTAATACTTAAACGCTGCATGCATTTGATGTCCTGGTTGTGGAATCATTTTGTATGTGTTAAAATTATATTTAATGCCACTCCTTTTCATTTTTGCAGATTTGGGGATTTTTTTTTACTGTGAGGTACCTGTTCCACCTTAAAGCATCAAGGGGTGGACATTGCTGTGGAGCAATGATGTCACGAAGCAAATCCTCATAGAACTGATGCTTTAGAACTCTTTTCTGTTTAATCAGTATTTGCCTAGGCTTTTATGGCATTGTTGAGTCAAGTTTGCACTTTGCTCAATCACTCTGCATGCAAAGGCCTAGCTATAACAAAAAAAACCTGGAAAAAATACTTAAAGATGCAAATTCTTAATTTGTTTAAATACATGCTGATGGTTCATTCTGCACATTTATACCAATATTCCTTTTTGCAAAGGGAAAAATAATTTGATTAAAAAACATTCTTTTTAAAAAATGGTTTAGACTGCTTGGCTGTGATTGGTTTGCTGAAGAAGTCTGGATGTTGTGGACTGTCTGTTGAAAAGCAGCACTGCCGTATTTTAATGTTATTCACTGCTGCCAGAATAAGGGGGGGATTAAGAGTGGGCCCCTAATTATTTTGGCTTTAGTTCTGGATTAACCCTCTGTACTGTCGACTTCAATTCACACTCGCCATTTGATGAAATGTGAACTGACATCAATTCCGTGGCTCACTTTCAATCCGATTATGCAGTTAATTCACCCCCCGATTCTACCCCAGGCATAGGACGCTAGCAGTTCCCTTTTCTGCCACTCCTTCGAACAACTGAAAGCCCCTCCCCAGAACACAGGGACCCACGCTAGCTCTTCACAGACCCACGCTACACCCTTCACCCTGCATGAATGGGCTCCATTGACGAAGGTGACGCTCACACTGCACCGTCTCAACCTAAATATTGTTTTATGACTAGCAAATAGGTGGCTCCCCTCTGAAAGAAGGCCTGCATCCCCCTGGCCGCTGGAATTCACAGCGCTCCCAGGCCACGGGGAGAATGGACCGCTGCCACAATGCTACAATGACTGGTCCTGTGTTCCGCTCATTTAAAATTATATAATTGGAGCGGTAACAAGAGGGACATCTAAGCAGGGGAAAATGGTGAGAGAGCTTTACAGACTTAAAATGCATTTAGCTGTAATGTGTGTCAGCTTCCAGCACACAATGGCATTTGAGGAGGATAAAGTGTTCACCAACTGACAAGGGTCTTTTTTTCCCACTTTTTCCACAAGGGACTATTTGTCAGAAATACCCTATGCATTTTTCAGGGGTTTTATGTTGTTTTTGTGTGTGATATTTTACGTCATATGTTATTTTCTTCCATGCAGCTTTTACAATTAAATTGATATATTTCAGAAAAGAGTAACAGTGATATGAAGGTGCAGAATGTGAAATTTAATTTAATATTTTCACATTTTTTTGCATCCACACACATTCTCACTGTCTATTATTAAAGTTTGTTTTAAAAGTTTCATCGTTCATATGCAACATTTATTACATTTTCTCTTCTTTATCAAACTTCAGACATTACAGATGCACCCACACATTCAGAAAGGACAGTACTTGTTTTGGGACTGTACTTCTGATGTTTCATCAGAAAATATAAAAATGAGACAAAATAGTAAATATAACGGTTTAAAAATATCGTTTAGGCTATTATTAATACAAGTTGTATTGATGATTACAATAGCCTACATGAATCAGTATTTTCAATTAAATTATAGAAGCTTGTCAAAAGAAAGTACACAGTAAAAAATGGAGTGTCATTATTGCAGAGTAAACCTATTTTACTCTGGATAGAGTAGTTATAACAATACACAGAGTAAAATCGTCCAAACAGTAGTGTCAAAAGTGAGAGTTAAGTCCAACATGCACACAATGACAAAATCTACTCTACATGGTGATGATTCCCCGCGAAAGTTCTAGAATTGAACTGGAGCTTGAGCTGGCCGGGCTGGCACGTTGCTTGGAAATCGTCTCTCCCCCACTAGACCTATCGTCGGTGGTAAGTTTGTTTGAACATTTGTAGGTTTTCACCATCTAGCTAGATATGTTTCCACTGACGACTAACTTTTTGCAATACATTGACGATGGTACTAGGCGTATGAAGTTAATTTAGCCATGCATAGACGTAGTTAGCTAATCGTTAAGTTAGCAATGCATAGATGTAGTTAGCTAACCAATATGCATTGACTTCAAGTTCAGATGGATTCGATTGCAACACCACGTCAAGAACTTAGAAGAAATACCGTTGATGACGAAATTATTTTTAAATGACACATTTCAGACTCTATTTACTTAATACCGTGCAATGTATGGGTTAGTGATAATTGAAGTTGTTCGGCCGGGTGGGTGACGTTGGGTTAACGTAGCTACCAAAATGTTAGCTGCTAGCAAGTTAGCTTGACAACGTGGTTTCTGCCCAAATTGAAATAATTTGCAAGATGTTATGTTCTCGTGCTTAATTTGTGCCTGACTGAAACCAGACATTGAGAGTAATTTCAACAAATTATTGCTGAATGGCGTCATTAGAAAGATAGGAGGTTATAATCTCAGCTAACAAGTTTATAGCACCCTGTAAATTAACCTATTGTCATAAGTCTGTGCGTGTTTATTAGACCGTTAGCGATTTCTAATGACTTTGCTCTGATTCTAGAGAATATTTTGATGGATATTAACAGTTATTCAACCTTCCTTAAATTTAAATTTAACAGAAAATGCTGCGTGTGTCCTTTGGAGGAGTGCAGAAGTACATCAAGCTGCCTGAACTAACATTCGGTGATTTCTTGAGAGAAGGTAAGTCGCTAAATTTGGATTGAAAGTAGCCTAGTCAAGTGGTGGCATGTTGCAATTATTTCTCATCAGAACATTTTGTGCTCTGTTTCTTTCTTTTACTCTAGTGAGTCTAAAATTTAACATCGCTGAAGACAGACGGTTGGACATCAAGGTTTATGACCCGTCTAACACAGAGGTGGACTGTGAGGTTTTTGAGGAGATCGTAAAAGGGTTCCATGGACCTTTCCTGGTTTCATTGGCCAATGAAGCACCTGGTAATTGCTGTCTACCTGCATAACACTACACACACATCGTTGAAGTTGAAGTGTTGAACTATGTAATTGTGTTCTTATTTCCCAATGCTCAGGTAACCCTCAGTCCACGTCATCTCCATGCTCTATTGCATCTGACGACACAGTGATCCTCAACTTCTCGTTGTGTGACCCGGCTGAGGAGCCAGTTGCAGCCGAAGGAAGTCAACCTAAAAGGCCTTGCCGCATCAACTACGAAGCAAAAGCTGTGAGTTGTGTGTGTGTGTGGGAAGTTTGATTCACATGTTTAATTTGAGGTGCATCGTATTTGTTTTGATATTTCCAAGTATTTTTCAAAATACAATACTGCACATTTTATCTCTTAGCTGATTGAAAAAATCTTGACGACAAAGCCTGGAGGTGACCGTATCATGGCGGAGTATGCGAAAACAAAATCAATTTCAGATTCAACCAGAAGACAGTTCATCAACATACTTACTGCAGAGATGACGGAAACACATGGGTATGTATGGATCAATTATTTTATCATGAGACATTGTTTAAACATTGCAATTATTGTTTAGGTATGTTGTTCAGTGCTGTCTATGAATGTTGATTATTGAATACACCAGGACATCTCCGCCCCGGAGTGTAAAAGTGATGTATGCACAGGGGATTGTCGCTCTGTTTCCATATCTTGAAGACCCATATTCACAGAATGGCTATGTGAGTAAAGGTTTTAAAATATATTTTCCCTTCGAACTGCTGAGCTATACATTTACATTTATGCATTTAATAGATGCCTTTATCCAAAGCTCAGAGATCATATGAATGTATCACACTGTGCATACATTATACATAGGAACATTACTACGATCCAGAAAGTGGTTCAGGCTACCTTGCATGGCGGTTGAAGACAATTCAACGAAAAGCTGCTGAGGAAAGAGGTCCAGCAGTTAGTAAATCTCTTAAAGGTAATATTTATCATGAGGTGGAATTATCAACCTGTGAAATGTGTTTAAAGGATAATATAAAACTGTGTAGTTATAAACAGCAACAACAAAATTGTCTTGTTCTAAAGTGGGTGGGCCAGGCCATGGGCGTACTAGACCCTTTACTGCCGACAAAGTCCTGACTGACGAGGAAGTGGAATGCGCTATCGCTTTGTTGAGACACACTGCTGATGAGGAGACCATCCGTGAAAAGATGAAAGTCACTTTCATATACCGCCACGCCATGGTCAATGATGATGACAAATCAGCAGAGGTCTTCTCAGTATTTCCACGGTTCCTAGACACACCAGGACTGGTATGGCATCTACATTCATTGAATACTGTATAATGTATTGAATTTTGTAAAATGTAACACAAGGTACTAACTCAGGTTGTCCTCCTTTTCTTTTTGTTTTCTTTTTCAAACTACAGATAGAACAAGATTTTAGACTGATGTTTGGTGAGCAGACTGCCAACAAGTTCCTGGAGAGGTGGCCTACCACTTTCAAAGCAGGAGTCATTAAGGAAAGCCATGGACTGGTCCCCTCTACAGACCTTCTTGATTTGATGCGCAACGCTGAGACAACTACTGAAGTTGAAAATGGTAAGTCTTTGAATGTGGAGAAGCATGTTGCTTAATACAGTATATTGAGGATGGTGGAAAATTAAGGCATAATGTTAACCTGATACTGGTTGGCCACTAGGCTGGGACAGTGACATGTCTACCATCATACTGCTGCTACATCTGATACCACCATCTGCACAGGGACGAAAGAGGCCAGGGAGGATATCAGCATCTAATGCAGTTGATCACCTCATCAAATTCCTAAAGGTACACTAGACATTTATCAAACCTCATCCCTCCCACCACCACCCACCCCTGCCAACAACACCTCACACTCCAAACACACACCCTCAAACATCACTCCACTACCCACCCACCCCCTGCTAACAACACCACACACCCTCAGACATCATTCCAACCCTCACCACATACCCTCAATCATTCCACTAGCCCCCACCCACACCCAGCCATCAACACCACACCCCCCTCAAACATAATTTTACTATCACACACACACACACACACCCCAACTCTACCCCACCCACACCACTACCCACACTCCACTACCCTACACTCACCCCCCCCCCCCCAAAACACACACACTGCAGCCGTGCATCCCCTCAAACATCATTGTATCATTTTATCTCTCATTTCTGTCATCACTCCACTTTCTACGACACACACACACACCCTCCTACACACCAACGTTATACACCGCATACTACTACAAGCACCTATCCCACACACAGCACTCTTCCATTTGAACCTTTCTCTCTTCTGTAGAACCTTACAATTTCACTGCATGTGTTTTACGCAGGCAATTCTATGCATGTGACATACAATTCTTGAATCCTTAAATTGTTTAGAGATTGGAGTGATCTCATAATATTGATCTAATAAATAGTGTTGCTGAATGTGTTTTGTTATAGACGGGAACAAGCGTGCAGCAGCATCTGGACAACATCGCTCAAAGCAGGCAGCCCTACCTCCTTGCTCAGGGACCCATAAAAAGCAGCATTCACTCTTTCTTCATTGCCATCGACAAGCATGCACTTCCCTGCCAAGCCACCACCTCAGTCGGAGCCCTGGATGAGCTCTTCAAGGCCCACTATGTGTTTGGTACATCTTACAGTCCTGTCTTGAACAACTTTTTCACTTTTCTGCAAACTTCCATTTTCAACATTGATGTGGGGAAAACTAAGGAAACGCCAAGAATTGCAGAGTTGCGAGCAAGAATGGTGCGTTAGGCACTCTTGAAATTAAACAATGAGGTGCTTTCTTTGCAACAATGTCCTTGGTGAAGCAAACAGTCTAGTAAAGCACCTCAAAATAATACATGGACTCTGTACGGGAAGGACTCATCTTCAATGTGGCCTAGTGGGACGCTCACGTTTTTTCAATAGTTTTTATGGAAGCATCTGAGTAAGTGTTATGTGAATGTTATTGTTGAAGCTGAACCACCACATTGTCAAAGTGTTCTTGATGGTAGTAATGTTAATCCCACAGAAGAGCCATGTGAGGCTGAGCTTGAGTCAGAGCCAGCATTAACGTCAGAACATAGTTGTGCCTCTCATTTCAGATTTAAAGGCAGCAGGTGTAGCCCAGTCTACTGGTAATTCTTTTGTGACCTCTATGGAGGATATTGTGCAGAAAATTCATGAGTATGCAAAAGTCAGTCATCCAAGGTGTATTTCGTGATCTAAGAGAAACTGAAACATGCAAGAATGTGGAGAGAATGACACCACTATGTACGTTGTCCCATATTTTTATCTCTGAGGAGTTATCAGGAAATAAATGGTGCTACAGAACCTGATGGTGTGTGTTGTCTTATATTATAGCAGTTAAAAACATTGCTATTTCATTGCGAATAAAATGAAATAAAGTAAATATACACTATATAGTGTATTTTAAGAATAGCCTATTTAGAGTGGAAACTACTCTATGTAGTGAAATAATTTTACTCTAACAGTGTAAACAGATCACAGTGTTAAATGCTTTTACACATTTCATTGTTAATTTTGACACAAAATAGAGTAAAATTAACTCTGAAAATCTTACACTGGCTACAGAGTAAATTTTACACTAATCTAGGGTGGGACCACATGTTATCTGACACAGAGTTAAATTCAACTCTTTAAGAGTAAAATTTACACTATGTTTTTTACTGTGTATGAAAACATTTTAGCTGTATGATGTAGAACAACATGTATTTGAAAAAGATACTTTCATGAAAATTTTAATTGAAGTCTGAGTCCCATATAGACACAAGAGGGCAGTGTGGACTCTACACTTAAGACATTACGATGGATTTGAGAGAAAAGGACATGATACTGGAACATAGTGAGGTCTTTCGTCCAACAGATTTTTGTATGATAAGGGAGAGAAAGATACAAGTGAAGTTTCTCATTATTATTTACAGCCTAGCTGGACATGCCTGAACTCAGATTGAAAGGCTGAATTATTCCATCAAACAAACATAGATGACTTGCAAAGCCATCTATACAATGTTATGTCCAAACTCAAATGAAAATCTAGACTTCTTTTTTTATTATTAGAAATAACGCTAGCAGCCAAACACAGTGGAGGGAGTCTTTTGCTGCCATAATAACGTGTGCTAATTTGAGTTAATGATAACTAACATGCTCGTTTTTCAAGCGGTTGAAATAAAGACACAAACTGACCAGGAAATGCAGTTTAAATCTCACATCATATAGCTCATTGTGCTCAAAGCCTTAATAGGTTTCACTGCTACAGTCTCAGTTTCTGCTGGTCACAATTACGATTATCTCATTAGCTTGTACTCAGCTTATGATTGATCAGCTGTCAATGTCAATGTGCTTGATATACAGT
Organism: Sardina pilchardus; assembly: GCF_963854185.1. Lineage (NCBI taxonomy): Eukaryota > Metazoa > Chordata > Actinopteri > Clupeiformes > Clupeidae > Sardina > Sardina pilchardus. The sequence continues at coordinate 23,865,490 of NC_085003.1, forward strand.
GTTTTTTTTCTGATAAGTTTCCACTTCAGAAAGATGCTCTGAAAAAAGCTTTATTCAAAACACTGCCTACTCCATAGGAATTATAACGGACACTGTAAGTTTCAAAACAGAAACCTAGTCTGAATGTAGCCTTACTTCAGAAGACTACATTGCTTGGACCTACTCTGCAAATAAAACAAAATAATAATTTAAAAAAAGTCTGTCACACGACAATCAGTGGACTGAATGGCTTAGAGGTGGTGTTTACATGTCTGATCCATCATATCCAGTTGAATTAGAAACTCTTTCCTTGCCTCTGCTGAGCATGCAGTTCCACAGCATGATGTCATTGCATGTCTAAGGGCCAATCACCCTTGGCTTCCAAACCTCCATCTTCGAAGGATTTGTGAATGTATGCATAGAGCAAGCCTACACCATCATTGACCATGAGTACTCGATATAGTCAAGCATTATACCGGCATAGTATGAGACCTCAACATTTAAGACGACTGCTCAATGATTGGAGGAGCCATCGGGGGTGAAATTAATCAGATACATTATTGTAGAAGAGACCATATTTCAATGTGTCAGTGGGCCCATCCCGATTCTTCATTTGAACACAGATCTGACATACAAAGTGCCTCTCTCTGCATGACTGAGCAGAGCAGCCTGGCTATACATGAGAGGAGGTGCGAATCTCAAATCCTCTCCATCACTTGCTGTGTTTTGGGACGAACGCTGAAAAGAATCAATAACTTTTTTCTCGACTCCTCTCCTACCCCTGCGGTCTGAGCAGAGGGAGGGAAGGGTTCTCCATCTGGGGATGAGGGCCACAGGAGCTGCGGCTTATTTTGTGCCCTTTTTATTGTGGTTTTGGAGAGGAAATATGTCGCCATTATCATCATCTCATTACTTTTAAGAGAGCTCGCCACACTGGCCTTAAGGATTTGTGGGTTGAATACAAGAGACAGCTTGTTTACTTTTGCCATGCCTAGGTTGGGTTGTATTGTATGTGACGGGATCTGGGAGAACACATGGTGAAATAAGAAATCCTTGATTTCATGGTTTCAACCCTCTTTGGTGAATTTTCACCATATTATGATTCTGATATAATCCTATCTTGTACCATCCCCTAACAACATCTTGGATACCATCTTCGCAAATTCCTGGATGTTGTTAGGATGGTATCAGAATCATAAGTTGGTGAAATGTCACCATGTGAAGGGATTTTCCAGATACTATCATTTACAGTTTTTAATTAACACTGCTATGTTGTTATGGTTATAAGCTACTGATGAACATCACCAAGGAGGCCTCAGCGCTAGTAAAATTCATAAGCCCTGGCACAGATAGACTGTATTACACAATGAATAGGCCTATGAGTCTGGCCACTCATGATTGGGACTTTGAAATCATTGGTCCAGCCTGACCAAACAATTACACTGATCAGAGATTCCTAACGCTACTTCATACTTTGCCTAAACTAAACTGACAATAAATAGCATTGGAAGTTAGGAAACAATGTATGTGGGTCTACCTTTCCCATAAATAAATCTCTGCAAATGCAAATGCATTTTTCAATGTTTGCAGGCGTTGCTCCTACCATTCTTTCATTTTCAATCTAGTGTCATCCCCTCTCGTTGGGGATTGGGCAGTTAGTCTGCTGCTAAGCGAGTGAAACTATGAAACTATGAAAAAGCGAGTGAACTATCATGTTCCAGACTATTATTATCTCCCTGACAGAAGACCTATAGGGGCCAGGCTAAGACTGTGGTGCTGCAGAACTGCAATGGTGGATGACACAGTCGCTGGTCATCGAGTTCATTGATTATATTAAAACAGCTTAAATGTCCAGGACATCCTTGAGTGCCATGAGGAATCAGAGTGGACTGGACAGAAGCCATAACACCATCCGGGTCAAAACCAACATAACAGGCCCATTATGATCCCAGAACAAGGTGCGACGCCAGATGGTTCAGCTGGTGACCGACAGGCGCATCAGTGCATGAGAAGGACTGGCTCAGTCCTGCATGTCTGAAAGGTCCAACTGACAGTCTGGCGTCAAGGAGAATAGATTCTAAACTTTGTAGATATATATTGCCCGTTCTGAAATAGCAGATGTCCTTTCCACATACACACACACACACACACACACACAATCATTACTCTCACTTTTAATCATTAGCATTGATGACTTGCAGAATGCCACCGAAGGAAAAGGGAAATGGCCATTGGATTTCCTGCACTCAATGACCCCCCTCCTTGTCATGGCGTTGGAGAGAAACCCATAGAAGCTAGGCCGTGTCTCTTAGAACTGTTAGCCTCCCATTCCCTCTGTCCCGACAGGAAAATGTCAGCACATTGTTCCTGCCAGTGGGCATAAACTGCGGTGAGCAGCAGGGGCAGCGAATGACAGTTCAGTGTCTGACTTCTTCATGTTGCTTCAGTGTCATTTATTGACCAGAGCACAGAATAGCCACAGCCAACGGAGCCAACTTGAGGGCCGATTCGGTTAAGCCGCCTTTTCTGTTGCATCTGAGTGTGTAGAGGTCATGTGAATCACTGGATAAGAGTGTGACAGCAAGCACTTTTTTTTTACAGCGACAGATCTACAAGTTGATTCAAATTTCCCCCGAGTCTTTTAATGTAAGCTGCATTGCTATGTCACACAGTGTTCTCCTACACTTAATTGAGTTGGTTGTGGTGAGGGTTCCTCTCTGTATTTCTCATCATCACAGAGGAAATGGATTTGAGCAGACAGCTGTATTCCAGTCCGAGCCAGACAGCCAGACCAGACAGTAAAGTGGCATTAGAAAGCTTTCCTGTGATACACCAAGGATGTTCTTACATGGCTCTTTTAACTGGTGACCTTGACAGAACTAACACAAGTGCCTGATCAGTCACACAGGCCCTCCTGACATGCTGATTGTGTCATAGTAAGCCTACTGTATGCCACAATTGTCTAGTTGTCTTTCCTCTGTTATTTTAGGGGGGCAAAGCAAATGTTTCTTGAAGATGTGGATATCTTTGAATATTCGTTTGCACATCGACTACTGTATATAGACTACTACACAGAAACATCAACAATAAAACAAAGTTCTGATTTAAGTCAATAGTTTTACCCAGTTTTGTATGGCAGTGTTTTTGCACAGCAAATGTATGCATATGAAAATACTTTGAGGACTCAAATTCACTTATTCTGTTGACAATGGTGCATGACTGTTCAGGGAAATTGCTGTTGGCTAACAACTCTTCAGCTGAGATTTCTAAGATCTAGAACATCACTCTGTTTAATCAAACAATATGCTTATAGCCACTGATTCACATACTTTTTGATGATGTTGTCTTCATTCATTGTTATGAACATGTTTGCATGAGAACATGAATTAGCCACACAGAGTGATGGCAGCTGACCCAACCCAGCTCAGACTCTGGTGTGTAAACAGAGCAACAAATTATTCTGTAAACAAAACAATCACAAAGTGAAAGAGTTAGCATCAGCTGAGATCCCAATTTTAGTGCACCAGCATGGTAGGAAACACTACTGTCAGGCAAGACGTAATCCCATAAGCCCTCTCTACATTTCCATATTCTTCATTAGTGTGTTTGGATCCGAGGGACACAGTATGTCATAGCTGGAGGCCTCAATTCTTGCACCGGGGTTGACTGAGTGGCAAGGTAATGAAGTAATGCCTCTGAATGTGAGGTTTATATGTTTGCAAGGGATATAGAGACTTAGCATCGCTGTGAACCAATGTGGCTACACTTCTCAACACGGGATCAGAGTAATTGCAGGGGTGGGGAAAATGGCCGACCCATTAGGATCCGTGTGTTTGCTCAGCAGTTAGTTGGCCCTAGGTTTTCCAATTTTGTACCACATCCCTGCCCCACCCCCCACTTTTAGCTTCGCTACTTTTGTGAACTTGTCTGTGTGTGTTTGGGCAAGAGGAGTTTTTTTTTTGTCCTGTGTTCTTCATAAACTCTCTAAACTAAGGAGATTGTAAAGCAAATGCTTTGGAGTCTAAGGAGATTGTTAGACTTCTAGAGATGAGGGAGGAGACTCAGAAATGCAGTGGACATTTCAAGTATCACTTGAAAGGACTGCCCAATCAGACCACACAATCTGAGCTCCAAAAGCGAGTGATAATTGAAAGTTATAAATGCCTCAAAAGCCCTATTCTTATTTTTTATTAATTCTTAGCTTTCTTAGCTTTTCAAATCCCCTGCATCAAATGTGCCGCACGCTACTTCAAAAGAAATGGAAATGTTACAAAGTCTGCATGAAAAGAATAGAGTTATCAGGAGGGGTTCTCACTCCCACGGCTGTAATTTCACTAAGCATTGTAGTTCTGTTTGGAGAACTTGGGGAATTCTCACATTATAATCGACATCATCAGCATGGCCATTATACCCCTATGAACAAATGGATCGTGATGCAGACTTTACTTATGTGGAACTCTGTTGGTTCACACATCAAATTCAGTGCATCTCTCTCTGTACATAATTAATACGGATAGGAGACAACATTTCACCAAATGTCCCATGCTTAAGCAGTTCTGCTAAGGTAGTAATGATATATGTTGTTTCACATTTTCTCCTAAATAATAATCATGTTGACATCCAAAATGTAACATAACTCTTAGTTCTCAAATATTAGCAAAGTATTGCCCTTTTTATTTATAAGACACTTTTTTTTCAATGTATGCCTTAAATGCAAGACCTAAAAAAAGTGATTTAGAACATTTCTTTTTATTCTCAATAGTTTGATTATACCCATTAAGAAGCAATCCTGCATCAAGTAAGGTAAATAATGAATTCATGATTCATCATTTGCATTATCCACTTTGATTCATCAGCTCACGTCCATGTCACAGTGTGGTCATGAGAGAGGCACCATGATTAGCGGGTGAGGTTAAGTGGCTATCAGATCAGATGTCTTCTCTAATAACATCTGTGTGGCTGTGGCTGACCACAGAACCCCTCGGTGCTAATTAGGCTAAAAGGATGAGCGTTCCAGGAGACTGGAGGGGTGGGATGAGGGAGGGGACCTAATGATTGGTAATAACCCCTGCCGCTTTCAGGAGTGGAAGTCTAATCGGAGACTTCTCTGTGTCTCATATTTGGCAAACATGATGGGACGTGCATATGAACTCTGCTAATAATAACATTTGCTTATTAGCTTTTAGTTTATTAGCTTTTATTTGAAAGGGACATTATTTTACAGACAAAATGCTAGCAGTGAGTTAGTTGTGTGTGTGCTAATTTTCATCAATTTTCCCCTGTTAGTTTTTAAAAAGGCAGCCTAGAATAAAGATGACAAGATGATGTTGGTTGGTATGTTGATATCAGATCTTAAACGAAGAGGAAAGACTCAAGAATTTGTGATATTAGTTGGTAGTTGGTATCAAAGAATTTGTTGGTATTTGTTTGTGCTCACATCAAAGGCTTGTGGTTTGGCTAGTTATGTTACTGATCAGATCATAAATGGAAAATTCCAAGAGACTGGTGAGGCAGGGATGAGGAGAGAGGACCTCATGGATCCCCTGCTGCCAGAGGTGGATGTCTTATCTTTGAGAAATATCTGTGGATTAGCAAACAAGGTGGGAGAGGGTATGATCTATGCTAATGCTAAATATGTCAATGCTGTCCAAGTGATATGTCTTTGACTTTGATTATGGCCAGCAAATACTGAATGGGAGTAGCTTTTTAAAGATTCTCAAGAGCCTTTTATTCTCATATTGCTCAAAGTATAGCCTTTTGCATTACATAAATATATCATGTATAGCCTAATCATAAAGGATATAAGGCTAGAAAACGATATTATTAAAGGGTGGCTCTGCTCCGATTGTACCTGTGGAGTTCCTCATGGCTCCATTTTGGGACCTGAATTAAACTTGTGCCACTACATAAATGTGTAACACCATGTAAAATGTTGATTTCAAAACATTTGTATACTATTCGGTAAATTGTTTGTGTCTTGAAACATAATGAAAAGTAATAAATATTTTTATATAAAATTTAAATGTAAATTAATTGAACATTCGAACAATTTAACATCATGAAATTGTGCCTAGGGTTAGGCTAGGCACAGTCATAATCCCCAAAGAGACAGAAATATCAGTTTTGGGGGAATCAGATAAGTTTTCTGATTTTGTGAGAAAAAAAAATCATTGTTGTGGACCTTACCATTTTTAACCACCATGGAGTTAGAAGCATCGGAGAGAGAGAACGACCTGTTGTGGACCGTACCATTTTTAACCACCATAGCGCTAGAAGCATCGGAGATAGAGAATGACTTGAACTTCTCAAGCAAGGTTCAACGTTGAATGACAAAATGCTCTGTAAATTCCTCCAGTAGGCTAAATTCGGTTTGCTATACTGACATGCATGGCTAAATTGTTAGTAGTTGCTAGCAGATGTCCAGCTTTGTGTTATTTTACAAACTTCATTTATTAACATATGTACCCTCAGTTCCCCCCGTAATTCGAACTATGAGCCGTACCCCCCAATTATGGTGGGGTAATTCACACTCTGGGCACAGTCCACTGTTCATGATGATATTGCATTCATAAGGCTCCCTGTGTGTTCTCAGTAAAACATATGCAGACATATGTTGCACCTTGCCATCTCCATTAGATGAGTTTAGCATAAAAATAGATTCTGAGGTTACCTTTAATGCCTAGGTTTTCATAAGCCCCTCCCCATCTGATGCATGAAACTGAAGACAGAAAACAAACCTCATGTATGTATATGCAAACCTGATGGCTTCAGTTTCATTGTGTAAATGTGATCTCTAATGTGTCTGGTCTGGTGCATCCACTGTATTCTCCCACTTGGAGATAATAGTCTAATAAGTCTGATCTGATCTGATCTGATTAGGAACAAGTGTGTACACACAACACATTTTCTCTTGTCTTCTCTTCAGATGCAATCAGTGATCTGTGTTCTCTCTCTATAGATCTCTTCATCCGAGGGGTCCCCGGTGCCCCAGCCCTGTCCTGCTTAGCCCCCTCTGACCCCCCCCCCTCCGGGGCGTCGTCGTCGCTGCGGTCGTCGTCACCATGCCGCTGCCTTCTCCGTGCGCTGTCAGAGTGGATGCTTAGGCGGGTGAAGGATATGGGAGGCAGGTGGTGTGACTAAGCGAGGCCTTGTCAGAATGCGGAGGGGAGAGGTGGGGGTGGACACAGAAAAACACAGCACCCAGGGGTTTTGTGTTCTCGCTCCAACTGTTCACATTCTGACATGAACCCTTTTTTTTTGCTCCCCCTCTTCCTCTATACAAGGCTTTGTTAACTAAATAGTTTACAAATCATGGGTGATACATTATCCATAGAGTCTTCCTCGGGCTGCACGGACCGGAGGGCTTTACAAAAGTCCATATGGACTCCCCTGAATATCTCTTTTGTGTGCCATTTAACTCGAGAGCAGCAAATTAAACCTACTGTTTGTCGCCTGTTTATACCAAAGGCATGAACAATTGCAAAATTAAAGAATGGATGCATCTGCTTCTAGGCCTTATATTGTTTATTCTTTATTCAGTATTTATACACGTGCCATTGTCCATGAAAAATCTTCATGAAAAAGAAGATTACCTTTTTTTTTTAAAGTTAGCTGTGAAAAGTTGGTTTAATTTTTGTGCTGTGCTGTGACACTCACACTGGAGCAACCTTAAATTAATACTCATCCCATCATCCTTTGAGATCTGTGAGTTATGCTGTATCACCAAGTCAGGCTATAAGCTTTCCATGGAGTGCTCTTAAGCATTGTATGTATTGGGGATACTTAAAAAATAATAATTTGACTTTAACTAGATCATCTTTTTTCTCTCTCTCTTTCACACAGCCAGGGACCTCAGGGACGTTGACAATGGAGTCTTTGAGAGGGGAGGGAGGCTGTCGCTGGGCAAAGGTTAAACAGGGCTTCCCCTTATGATAAATCACTGCTTAATGAGACGCCCATTGTCCTGCTTTGTGGCTGCTCACTTTCAGTCCGTTACCTTCTGGTTGTAAAGCTGACACAGCTAATGAACTGGCCCACTTTGAACTCTGCCACAATATTGACTGGTTGCACCAAGCAGATGTCCCGAGCCCAGTGACTAGTAAATGTACATTTGATTAAGAAAGAGTCCGTCAAACCGGAGGAGGTGGTGGAAGAGGTGGCGGTGCGAGCGTGTGTTTGTGTGTGTTTTGGGGGAAACTCCAGAATTAATGATGCAACTGAGAGGGAAGTTCATTTTAAGACAATGAGCCACTCAATTGGGTTTGGGTGTCTAATGGGAAGAAAAGGCAGCAGTGAATTAACGTCAGTGAGGCATGCTGTTTTTCAGTCTTGGAGAAAGCCAGAAGAATAGCAGAGACAGTGAAAGGGAAACTGAGGAAATATATCTGTATACTTATCAGTTCTATTTTTATTATTTATTTTATTATTTTTTCATTATTATTATTATCATTTTAAATATATACATGTATATCCAATGAAGTAAAAAATAATATTATGCCTGAACTTTTGTCGGGGTATAATTTTTAATCGATCCTGTGAAAATGAAGTATTTTCCAAATTGTACTTAATATGTTATTAGTTTGATTTGTTTTAGGCCTATCATCAGGCTTTTGTGGCTAAGAGGAGTGGAAGATAGATTCAGATGAAGATGCAGCTCTCTGATGGAGTGACTTAAGGCAGGGGCAACCCTGCCATGCCGTACCGTGCCGTGCCATACCGTACCATGCCATGCCGTACCATGCCGTGCCGTGCCGTGCCATGCCGTGCCGTGCCATGCCGTGCCGTGCCATAAGTGAGCATGACCAAATCAGCACCGGCGTGCACCAGCTCACCCTTACAGAGAGCAGCCACGCTGGAGAAAGCTAATGCTGAGTTGCGCTGATTAGCATATAATTGCCCCCTTTGTATTAGACACAGGGAATTAGTCCTCTGCTCACCCTCATGCTACAGCCTGGATGCCCTATTCATTCAGACACAGCCTGGCAAGCTGGTCCCTAAGGAGACTTCTTATTCTTTCACTTTCTTCCTCCTCTGTAAAATTGGGCCGTCTGATAAACATATGGGGTTAATTCCCAGGGGAACATGGCATAATAAACAGTTTATTATGGTTATAATTAAATGATATGAATAAATTGATCCAATGAAATTGTATCACCTAAAATGTAAAAACCAAAATGTTACTAGATAAACTCCTTAGTAAGTGGAACTACAAGTATGACACTGAAGGTAGGTGGCTTCGTCATAATTAAAGAAAAGTTTAACAATAAAATTGAGATAAAAAAAACAAAAACATCATCATCATCAACAACAACAACAACAACAACAACAACAACATTAACAAAAGGAGAAAATCAAGTCCTGCTCTGCAGTTTCATGTTTGCAAAATAATGCAACACCTATTAACAGGTTATGATTATTCAAGTAAAATTTCACAAATTGAGTTCACACAAAAATGGTGCCCTCAAGCAGATGCATCAAATCTACAGTATGTAATGAAACAAATCCATTGTGTTGACAATAATCAATAATCTCTCCTTCACACCTTCCTTCCTTCATTATTTCACTGAAAGAAGGTTTAATCAAAAGTATCAACCCTAACAATATGTTCGTACGATGGTTTCCTAAGTCCTAAGATCAGAACAGAATCTACAAAATGTGTTTTTCAGGGGGTTCTTTATGACGTTTTGGCATGAAATATGGAACAAACTGTGAAAAAGAGTTGGTGGAGAAATGGCCATTATTCTTGTGATGCTCCTCCATTAGCGCCCATATAGACCCAGCAGGGATTTCCATGGTGCGCCTGTTGTAAATTTGTTGTTACATGGCGCGTCTGCCACGGTCCTCTCTGCCTTTTGCCCTTGCTGTGGGTGTGAGAGTGTGAAAATGGGTGTGGGTGTGTGTGTGTGTGTGTGTGTGAGAGAGAGAGAGAGAGAGAGAGAGAGAGAGAGAGAGAGAGAGAGAGAGAGAGAGAGATAGAGAGAGAGAGATAGAGAGAGAGAAAAGGTGTGTGTGTGTGTGTGTGTGTGTGTGTGTGTGTGTGTGTGTGTGTGCGTGCGTATGTGTGTGTGCGTGTGTGTGTGTGTGTGTGTGTGTGTTTGTGTGTCTGCGCGAGTGCACAAGGGGCTTGGTTGCTGCCCTGACTCTGATAAATGGTTTAGTGGTCAACGCCAGTGAGAGAGGGGTGTGTGTATGTGTGTGTGGGGAGGGGGGGTCAGAGCAGTGGGAGGTACCCAGGAAGGAGCCCAGTGCGTCCGGAGGGTTGAGGTGTGTGTGTGTGTGTGTGTGTGTGTGTGTGCGTACCCACGCCAGTCACCACCCCTTTGTGCCAGACGACTGTGATTGACACCGGGGGGGTACCCTCTCCCCACGGGCCCTACTTAGGCACGCTGGCCAGCCACTGACCTGCTCAGCAGAGGAGCCACGACTTTTAACAGTCCAGACACCGCCTGTGGCCAGCAGCTTAAACACATGACTTCGCTCAAAAGTTTTTTTTTTTACTATTATTTATTTTTATTTATTTATTTGTTCAGCTGGAGTTGGTCAGCTGTTACAAAGTTGTGACTAAAGTTGTGACTAAAGTGGTTTCCCATGGCCACAAAAAAGGGCAATAAATTTTCCTCCAAACGAAACAAATGCTCTTCCAGTTTGGCCTCCAAAAAAATATACAAATCTTTGCCCACATAAAACACAAAATAAATTAAAGGATGACACTCATGCACCTCACACATTGAAACAGAAATACCTTCCTGACAACACAAACAAAATGATGTCTCATTATTTCTAGTTCCATTTTACTATAACAAAACATTGATCAATTTCTATGGAATTTCTATGGAGGGCTTTTTCTTAACCTCGCCTGACTCAATGAGCTGTTTCTTCACCCCTTTCTCCCCCCCCCCCCCTCCAGTGACGGCTGAATAAGCGCGCAAGGGAACGCAGGCATAATGACCCGGCAATGGTGACAAAACCTAATTGGTCACGGAGGCCAGTGGCTAATGAGCTGAAAAAACGAGCCCATGGGTGTGTAATAACTGTATTTTCCTCCGCTTCTTCCCCTTTCGTCACAGCCCTGTGTGGCATTTTTAACAAACCAAAATGGCACCAGATGCAACAGGGCTCAGACACTTTGACTTGAATTGGGAAACCATATGTTCAGATAAGTCATGGTTCCCCCTTTCCCACAGGCTAGGCCCACACTGTGTCTGTGAGGTGGAGCACTGGTGGCCATGCAGGAGGCCTGTCTTACACCAGCCCCCTCGCCGCAGAGACGCACAGCTGATCCCAAGTCAGGGTTCAGTTTTAAAGAATATACATAAACAAGAATATACACAAACACAAAGAGAGCAGCGTTATTCTTCAATTGCTATTTATAGCCATTAGATATATTATATGACATATAAGATGTTAGATATAAATATGTAAAAAAAAAAAAAACATTTATTATTTTTCTAAAAAAAAGATAAACTTTTTTTTTAATGCATAGAACTTGTTTAAATTAATTAGGATGCTGTGTCATAATAATCAAAGTGTTTACTGTAGTGTGAAGAAAATATAATAAATACATATAAAGTATTAAAAAACATAGTTAAAAAAACAAACAATGAAGAATAAAAAGGCATCTATTGCTTTGTTTTTGTTTTGTTTTCTTTTCTTTTCATAACCGGCGGTGGTAGAAAGGAGAAGAATAATAATAAAAAAAGGTTCCACAAAGGTTTTGTTTTTGCAAGCTTGGCTGCTCAGTCCATAGTGTCACTAGCTCCAGTCAAGTGATGTTATTATCCCCCCTCTGTTTTAATATACTGCACTCCTTGCCCTCCTGAACCTGTTGAGAGGCACTGAAAGGGACCAGAGGAGAAGCAGAGGCTCCTGGAAATAGTGCTGACTACTGGGCAGAAAGGGTGTGTGTGTGTGTGTGTGTGTGTGTGTGTGTGTGTGTGTGTGTGTGTGTGTGTGTGTGTGTGTGTGTGTGTGTGGAGGGATGGGTGGGGTGGGGGGGAGCAGCTCCGGTTTTATTCAGTGCCTAAGATAACACCACCCAGAATGATAGACTCCTCTGGATTGTTTGTTCCTCCCCGGCCCCCATTGTTGCCGCGGGCCCTGAATGGGACTCTTAGCTGCACTTGAGGGGGCTGTCACAGGTAGGAGCGCTGCAGAGATAATTCTAAGCCCATGCTTGATTGCCCCCTTAAAGGCACTCAGTCCCAGGGCCATGAAAGGCCTCGGACGGCGGCTGAATGCACTCCTACTCGCTTCCATAAACTTTTTCTCCGGCTGAATTTTCCGGGGATGTGAGCAGCTCCCAGGCCCCGGGCTGGTGGTGGGGATGGCTCTGAATGGGAGTCTGTTCCTGCGCTGGGGAATCAAAGACCCCGGCGGCTCCACCCCTCCGCGCAGAGAGAGAGAGAGACAACGCTTCTGGGCTCCAGAGAGAGACAACGCTTCTGGGCTCCAGAGAGAGACAACGCTTCTGGGCTCCAGTCGACTGGTCTGCTGCACCGAGTCGTACACAAGACAGCACCATGCCCCAACACCAACAGCTCTCTCCATCTTCTTGGCCTCTCAATCACTGCCATGTGGAGAAACACACTCAGAAACATGGGCCTCTTCAGCATCTGCCCGACATCGTAGGAGACCATGCCGTTGTCTTAGAACTGCAGTCCTTAAAAACTCAGTGTGTCAGTGTGATTCCTGTTGAGAAGTTGTTCATGATTTCTGAGGGTGAAGCTCAGTATTGTCTAAATCAGATACTAATATAAAGCAAACCTAGTATACAACTGAGGACTAACTCAGAATTACACACACACACACACACACACACACACACACAAAACAACCAAAAAAAAAAACAACACGTTTTTGTTGAAATCCAGGCATGGTCTTCTTTTCTCATGTGGGCCACCTTGAAGTTTTCATGCTTAGATTAGTTAATGTGCACTTGATTTCCACATCTCCCTCCTTCCTGTTCATTGTTGGACCTTTGTTGCCTGACACATCCAGGAAGGGAAGCCTGCTGAGCCAAAGACCACCATCTCTCCTCCCTGAGCTTCACTCTGGAGGGGGTTAACTATTAGCCGTGTTGAAAGGACTGCTAACTCTGGTGCGGCCTACCAGACAGAGCAGTACACTATACGCCAAAGAGCTAACTAGCTGAGAAAACAAACACCATTTGGAAAAAAAATAGTTTAACACATGTGTTTCATGATTGTCTGAAACTGCTGCTTATATGGTCACCAGTCCATAATAGTCTAGTCAGCAGCCCTTATCACATGCTTGACAGGTTTAAGAACAAACGATTCAGTGATTCATTCTCATGGTATTATTTTTGACACACAGATAACTCTTTCAAGCTCTATTCTAGCGCACCAGCCAGGAGCAATCCTCTTCTTTTTACGAGTCATGGTTCATCTGTAACAACAAGCACATCTGTCATACTTCCTATCTCTCTACAAGTCAACCATGTACACCAAGTCCAATGTGGTTAGCAGCTCTAAGTGACTCTGACAGGTTGCTAGTAAATATCAGACAAAAGTCCTGTAATGGACAACTTAGTCACAGCTCCACGCTGAAGGCCACGGGCTCATTGTTGGGGACGGGGCCGGTCAGACGTGCCAGCTCGGCGGATGCTTCATTTGCACGGCTGTGGAAGAAAAGAGTCCCACCTGTGCCCATTGTCTGACCCCCTCGCCATTCTGAAGGTCAGGGTGGAGGGAGGGAGGGAGAGAGAGAGAGAGGGAGAGAGGGAGAGAGGGAGAGAGGGAGAGAGAGAGAGAGAGAGAGTGAAAGGAAGGGAAAGCAAGACAGAGTCAGAGAAAGAGAGAGAGAAAAGAGGGAGGGAGAGAGAGAAAGAAGGAGAGAGCAGAGAGAGAGAGAGTGAGAGGAGTGTGTACGGAGGGACCAGCGTATCACAAGGTCAAAATGATGGACAGATTAGGTGGAACAGATGGAGCGGGTCACACTCCAACAACTTTACACAGAACACAGAAAGAGAATGTCGGAGTGGAGTTCATTCTCCCTGACAGATACTGCCAATCAAACGCACGCTTCTCACCCCTGTTGCGCACGGCTCCTCCCTCTCAGGGGCTAAGGGGGTGGGGGGGTTGGGGGGGGGGGGGGGGGCTAAGGGAGCCGCTGCATTGTTGCCCTCGCAGCTGAAATCATCCTGGCGACCCAGCGCACGCTTTCAACACTTTTTAACGCGTCAAGAGGCCAAGCAGATTGCAAGACTCAGGTCACTCCAAGAATGTGCGGCCGTGTCGCAGGTCTCGAGGTCTGCTGGGTCCAGAAGGGTCCAGGCTGGGCCCGAGAAAGGAGAAGACCCCTGCATGGTGGATTTCATGCATGACACCGCGGCGTGAGGTGGTCTTCTGCTCTGGCGCGGCCACATGCCATGGTGTCTAAAAACTCATTTTCATCTGACAGCTCCTATGAGGACATCCGTGCTCCTCTTCATTCTGCATATCTGTGGTGCACAAATGGTGCATGGCTGCATGATGGTTCCTGTTTTCCTGGCCTTTTTAGTATAATCCCCCTTGGAGTTATAAAGTTCTATCTGACATTTTTGTCAAAATCTAGTCATTGACCTTATTCTGCTCACAAGGTGAGGTGTGGTGTTTCTTGAAGTTGTATGCATTTTTGGACATTATGTCTAAAGAGACATGTTCCACTTATCTATACAACTCAATAGAATTCTAAAACTTTGAAGCAGAATATCTCAGAATTACTGAGAATGCAGTTAGACTTTAAGGGGATACAGTATGTATGCAAATTCATGTTTGTAATTTACGGCATCACAATAAAGGAATTTTAATAGTTTCTTCACTACTTTGTTTTAAAAAGTAGTATACATTCTGTATTGATATTAAAGAAAGTAAATCAGAATAACAGAAGTATGACACAACTCCAAGGTAGTATTTATCTATTTATCATCCATATAGATATGGTAGAACAACACAACTAAAACCAGTATGATATAACTCCAAGGTAGTATTTATGTATTTTCCCTCTCTTTGGGTCTTGGTGTAGGTGAGAGCCACCGCAGGGGTCAGAACTTTAGTCTTCACGATGACCTTGAGCACAGGGAGTAAAGCCTATGCATATCCCCCAACGCCATGCCACCCCAGTGCACCTCCAGAAAAGATCAGAGGACCTCCGCCCTTCAAAGCCCCGGCCCTAAGCCCCATTCTTCCAGTGTCCTCCTGAGCCAGCTTTGCACTTGAGATTTTCATACCTTCTGTTGCTAGCTTTGTGACCTTCTTTGCGTCTTCTGACCCACAACTGTCGTCTGTGTGTGTGTGTGTGTGTGTGTGTGTGTGTGTGTGTGTGCATCATGGACAGAGAGAGAGAGAGGGAAAGTGTGTGTATGAGAGAGAGAGAGAGAGAGAGAAAGATTGAGAGAGCAAGTATGCATGTTCATACTCCTCAAATAACGGGGAAAAAAACGTCAAAAAATCACAGAGCAGTAGCCTGGTCTGCCGTTCAGAACTCCTTCTCACTTAACGTGGAATCGCATTAGGCACACAAAAACGCCTCTGTCCATGGATGTAAATGCCGACTTTAAAAGGGAATAAATCAGATTAAAAAAACAGCTGGTCTCTTTGGATGGAGAGCTATCCGTTAATTAAGCTCACTGTTTTTCTCTCTAAACACTCCTTCTCTGTCCTCTCTTGCCTTTCAGCGCAGGTTTTCAACTCATTTGCGGGTAGCACTATGGGAAAGAAAGCTCCATAGACCAACTTAAGTGTCTTAATTAAACCACAGAAACACCACAGGCCTCGGCTTCTCTTGCTTTCTTTTCTTGTTGCATCCACGGAGGACGGGGGGTGGGGGGAGAGGGGGTAGTGGTGGAGTGGGGGGGTTGTTGAGGTGCACTCTGGTAGCCCCCCCTGTTTGCCGCTGCCAATGGAGAGGTCCTATTAGCTACAATGATGCAGAGAGGCTTCAAATTAAAACAGCCAAGACCCTTCCTGGGCCCTTGTCATCCCCTCTGGTTATTTCCAATATAAGCAGCCTGAATGGGAGATGAATGTGGCTTCTTCAGAGTCCTGCTCCAGCCGACACTTGTTGGTAATTAACAGAGACTTTTTTGTGCGGGACCAGTGTACGTATCGGGTTTTAGGAGGCTTAAGCAGTGGCCTAAGAGCCGCCGGAGCCAAATGTTCCCCACTCCCCCTCGGCCCACACACTCACACACTCACACACCCACACACTCACACACTCACACACCGCATTCCATTCCACGATTTCACATGAATGAAATCCACCAGCTCTGATGCTTTTTTACTTGTTTCGCCCGTTTTCCTCGCTTGATTTAGGATCTGTTTTTGCGTGTTTACTCCTCTCTAACTTTTTTACTGGGATGAGGGCACCTTTTTTTTACGCTCAATGGATTTCACCGCCACCCATCATGGTGTAATTCTTAGTAGCATCATGTGTGTATCAAGGTAAATACAAAGTTTGTCTAGATTTTCTGTTCTGTGTAACCAATGCACATGAAATCCTAATGAGGAGCCCACAAGAAGCGGGGCTGTTGAACTCCCATGCACAGTGTAAGGCCAGGGAGCGAGAATAAAACATCTGTGTGAATAGCACCAAGAAAATCAACAGTCTCTTCTTCGAATGTATTCTCCCGGTCCTCTGGGCCGGGCAGGGCACACAAAGGGAGTGATCTCACAGCAGCAGCAGCAGCGCTTTGGCACACACACACACACACACACGCACGCACACACACACACACACACACACACACACACACACACACACACACACACACACACACACACACACACACACACACACACACACACACACACACACACACACACACACACACACACACACACACACACACACACACACACACACACACACACACACACACAGCAGCAGCAGCGCTTTGGAGACGGCACTTTCTGATTACTTATACATGACTTGGCTCTCAGGCCATTATGTCCTGGGAGAGCTTCAGCATTCAGGCCCAACTCAACTTGTCTTTTCATGACCACAACGTGCCCCTTCAAACAAATCAAACACTCTCTTTATTTCTGGCCACGGGAGGATGAGGGAATCCGTCAGTATGTAAATCGTCGCTTCATACGAGGCTTGATCTCTTGTTATTCTCACTTCTCTCTTTTTTCAAGAGTCTGTCAAAAAAAGAAACAATTATTTCGGGCCACAAAGGGAGAGGGGGACGCGATTCATCGAACAAATGGTAGAAATCACATTTGGCGGAGCATTACAGAATAATTACACATATGCCTAGATTGTCGCTATTCAGCCAGCAGACAATATTTTGTGGATTAAAGATGTTGGCGGGGCAGCCCCTCTCTGCCAGGGAATTGGTGAGACATTCAAATGCTAAAGCGTGAGCGAGGAGAGGAGAGGGTAATGCTGTCTGTCTCAGCTGCCGTGGTGAGCCCCAGTTCAGAGAAGGGCTGGCTGAGAGCGAGAAGTGGCTCAGGAGACACAGGCATACGGCTCTTAATGCTCAAATCTGCTCACTTCTCCCCAGCAGCAGACAAAGGCTGGCAGCTTTTCTTGATGGAAATGTAATTATCTCTGGGCTGATAAGGACTTTACTCTTCCCACTCTTTGTCTATTCTCTGTCCTCTGCACAACAGCAGGCTGCAAATCAACTGCAACTGTTTTCTTGGCATGATTTTTTTTACCACAAACCAGAAAGTACATGGGTTGACCGCAAGCTCCTTCGATCACTAGAGCTAAGAGATATCTACAGTAGTGTGCACAAGTTATACATCTCTCCATTGGTTTCAAATGTCATTTCTTCACTATTTCATTCATTCATTGGTAAATTCACCTGAGGAAGGTCTATGCCCGAAACGTTGTGAATTCTAAATAAATGTATGCATGCGTAATGGACAGTGTGCGGGATTTTCTTTCACAAGTTTAACCCTCATGTTGTCCTAAAATCTTACGACGTTCGTTGTCCTTGGGGTCAATTTGACCCCAGCTACAAAAAACTCTCAAAAATGATTAAAATTATTTTTTTTACCCAATTTTTTTTTGTGGTAGGTACTTAACAAGAGTGTAATAACCACTATCAAAAGCCCTACAAAACAATCCCACCCCCCCACACCCCTTTATGAACCCTGGAACCCTGACTGGCAATATGGCCAATCCAGTGTCAACAGCCCAAAGGCTGACTTTTTGGACTTTTTCAGACCTGCCAAAATAACTTATATGTAATATGTACTTGTATATGAAATAATGATAATAGCTACATGTTCTCATACTATTACAATAATAATATCCATAATTTGTCAAATATTCATTTTCATCATGTTTCATAAAAATGGGGTCAAATTGACCCCAATACCACCAACGTAACTATTTTTTTTACAGGACATTGGAAACATATTTTTGTGCAAATTTCATGTTTACTCTGTTGTACCCTTCAAATAAGGAAAAGTCATGAAACTTGAAGAAAACAAAAAAAGTGAACCATATATTTTATGAGGTTAAACACTGCTTGGGGTCAAATTGACCCCAAGGACAACATAAGGGTTAACTGGGTAACCTATTCCGACGCACCTGTCCATCGTTTTGTAAACTCACTATTTGTGTGTGTCGGACAGGGTAAGGGTTACCAGTGATACTTGTTGAAGAAGTCCTGAACACTGTCCATAACGCATGGCAAAACTTTCTTTAACAATGTTTCAGTCATGTATACAGCCCTTTCTCAATTCACCTGAGGAAGGTCTGAATGACCAAAATGTTATAAAAATGAAAATAAAGTGTTTGCATGTATAACGGATAGTGTGTGGGACTTCTTCAATGAGTACTTCTTCACCATTTCACATCATGAGACGTGTCGACCAGAGAGGGGGAAGAGACAGCGCTGTTTAGAGGCGTTATGTGCAAAAAAAAAGCATGCAATATTTCACACCAGTATAGTGGTCCTAAATCAAAGGCAAAACACACACATTTCCCATGCGATCCCAATTTCTCCACGTGTTAAAATCAAGGCCTTGTTCCAAGAGCAGAACCTCAGTGTCTGGGTCATCCCTCTCCATGCTCCATCAGTCCATCATAAAACTAACCCCATTTGTGTCCGTACTGTATCGGCCCTTTCATGAGAGGGGGCGCTTTCTTCTGGCTGCCAGGCCCATTGCGTTGCCAGACAGCGGCCCATGAAATCCCCTTTTCTGTTGATGTTTTAGACATGGATATGTAAAGTATTCATGGCAACGATGGCCATGAAAAATGGATGAAATTACAGACGGCTCACAGAGAGAGAGAGAGAGGAGGGGGGGTGCAGAACAAAAGATGGCAGCCTGCGTTAGTGGACTGTAGCCTGCCAACAGGTGAAGAATGTGTTCTTTCTGTGTGGTTTAGTGCCTTCGCATGTGTGTTTATCTCTGTGTATTAGTGTCTACAGTACATACTGCATGTGTGTCTGTCTGTCTCTGTGTGTGTGTGTGTGTGGGGGGGGGTGTTTGTCTATGTGGTGTGAGGGTTTTTGTGTGTGTATGGTGAGTGTGTGTGTGTGAGTTTGAGTGTGTGTGTGTGTGTGTGTGTGTGTGTGTGTGTGTGTGTGTGTGTGTGTGTGTGTGTGTGTGTGTGTGTGTATGTGTGTGTTTGTGTGTGTGTGTGTGTGTGTATGGTGAGTGTGCGTGTGTGTGTGTGTGTGTGTGTGTGTGTGTGTGTGTATGGTGAGTGTGCGTGTGTGTGTATGGTGAGTGTGCGTGTGTGTGTGTGTGACACGGAGACTGGCACGTGAATGTGACTGGACAACAGGCCCCCTGCTGGGACAACATAAAGAGAGGGCACACACCAGAACCATCAGGACATTGACTAAGCACAGGACCCCTTTTCTCTCCCCAAACCTTTCTCGCCTCCCTGAATGTTCCAGATATGGCACATTTCAGCTAACCACGACCTCTCCAATGGAAGGCGAGTGGCCTCTGAACGTTTTTATTTGCCGGGACGGTTTTGTCAAGGGGCCGCCAAATATGTGGTGAGAATCTCCTCAAGTCTCCCATTCTCCGGCCTTTGTGTGTGTGGGTGTGTGTGACTGCCCTGCTGGTGAAATGATTAAACAAAGCTGGTTTCACCTGCTGACTGAATGAAACGGTGCCAAGAGCAGAGCACTAATCCACAAGCCAAACTTGTACCAGACATAATAAAGTGTTCAACTGGATACAACAAAATGTAACCATTACCAGATATTGTGGTTGTCATTTCTATTTGAAAGAGAAACAGAAACAATACAAAAGCAGTCTGTATGTGTCATGTCAATGTCTGGATAAATTATTTATATGTATCTTTTCAATTTTATTTATCCTTTTCAGACGAATATACACTCTTAAAAATGGTTCTTGGAGTGTTATACAGAACCATGCAGGCTTTTGATAAACTCTTGAAAATGGTTTAAAGAACCATTTAAGGGTGCCATACGAGCACGTCATAGAAACATTTTTGCTTCTATATAGCACCTTTTTTTCTAAGAGTGCACACATACATAGAGCAGATTATTAAATACTATTTTCTTAAGAATAGCCCTTGAATAACAATAATACAAAAAATGTGTTGTGATAATGATCTCTGACTCCAGGCTTTTATTCTGGCATTCATAGTGAATTCAGGTGAGACCCATATACAGTGCAGAGCTAACAGAGTCCAGGGCTCCTCTGAACATAAGGCACCATTAGGGAAGGCTCCCCGTGACCATTCATTTAAGTCCGACCACCTGATCACCCCTGGGTGTCAATTAGAAAAGTGACCGGCCGACCACTCTTATCCTGGCCACTGCCACGCAACCCCACCCCACCTCACCTCACCATACACACCCAGCCATGTACAGGCTCTCCTCCTGGCCACTCTTTCAAGTGCAAAACAAAGCAAATGGAGGTTTGAGAGCGGCGGTGTCAGAATGAAATAAGAGAAATTAGAGAGGCCTGCAGCCAAGGCAGCCATGGCTGTGCCCCCAGCGACCAGCGTACTCCATTCAGACGCTCGGCACCTTCACCAATACACAGAGAAACCTGAAAGTTTTAATCTCCACAACGCATTCAGCCTTAGGAGGAGGAGGAGGTGGAGGAGGTGGAGGAGGAGGTGATGGTGGTGGTGGGGTTTGTGTGGGGGACGTGTGTGTGTGTGTGTGTGTGTGTGGAGGGAGGGAGGGGGGGGGTGGGGGGGCTTCCTTTCTAGCAACTTCCCCCACTAGGTCTTTTGTTGCTCTCACTGCCTCCAATGGTCTTTGGATTCTGCTCTGACCCAGCAAGGGTTATGGACTGCTCAAAGACTCCCCTTTGTCAGTGTCTCAGAGAATGATAAGGCAAAAGGAGTTGGGGCGGTGGGGCTGGGGGGTGGGGGGTACTCCGGAGCTAAAAGTAACTCATGCAAAAGAAAAGAAAGAAAGGAAGAAAGAAAAAGAACGAGAGAGAGAGAGCGAGAGAAAGAGAGAGACAGAGAGAAATAGAAGAAAAGGGCATTTCCTGATCATAGACATCTATGACGAGTGAAAGGTACGTCACGCTGGGCAAAAGGTACCTAAAAAAGAAAAGTCGGCCATGTTCAGCTGTTTTTCCTCTCTCGTGCTTCTTACTGCGTCAGAAGACCGACATTCCTCAGAGATCTCTCATCTCTCGTTTTGAAAAATATAAGTCAGATGAATACATTACTCTGATTTGAACTCCCGGGAAGAATAGGGAGTGAATCCCATAAAAATGTCCGGCGAGCTTCTCGGGGGCCCTGGACTCTTTGTGGCGAGGACTCCTCCTCATCTGAAGGAGGAATGATTTCATGACTGAGTGAGAATGAAAAACAGCTCTCGAGATGGAGCCTCCAGCTCTTCAGCCGCTAGTTTGCTTATTTTTCTCGGCGCGCTGTAACACCTACATTGTATGCAGAGAGACAGAGCACATTGAATGGGCCCAGAAAGAAAACCCCATTCACTTGGAGGCAGCTGGGCTGGCTGAGTGCTCACACTGGCCTCTTCACTCTTGGATGGGTTTTGTGCAAAGCTTGGTTTTTAGAGGCCTCTGGTTCTCTCTGGCGAGCGCACTCTCACTATCTCTCTCTCACACACACACACACATCCCTACACATACAAACAAACACACAGACACACAAACACACACACACACACACACACACACACAGAGACACACAAACACACACATACACACACACACACACACACACACACACACACACACACACACACACACACACACACACACACACACACACACACACAAAATCACTCAGACTTAGATCACTTAAACATTAAAAAAAAAACAATAAAAAATACATTGCCAAAATTTTCACAGTGGCACTTTCAACCTTGGGCACTTTACACAGTGACAAAACACTTCAACACATCTTCTTGCGGATCATCACCAGTCTAAGTAAAAGCCCCAGACATAGTGATTTGTACCCACTCCCAGTTCCAAAGCTCCAGTTGATCTGCGTTGGTGTGACTTCACCGCAGGGTTTAGTCTCCTATATATTGAGCCTAATGCCCTGAGCCGCTGGGCTATTTCAGAGGCCTGATCAACTGACAGTGGGCTGAAAGAGTCCGGGGGCGTCTGAAAGAGCCCCTTTCTCAGGGGGCATCCCAGAGTTCAAAAGGTCTCCGTAGAGAGTGTGAGGCTTGGCTGCTCTCAGTCTTGACCATCAGTGGACAGGGGAGAATACCAGAGACGCTGGTCACTTCATGAAGTCCTATGGAGAAGAAAGAAGGCTTTTTTTGGGGGGGGGGGGGGCGGGGGGGGGGGCTTTATTTTCTCATCAAACTCCCACCTACATGTCCAACGTGTTGCAGCGTGTTGCCACTGTTACATGCATCTGAGATATTATAAGTGGTCACACTGAGTGTTTTATTCTTACTTGTTAGAGTTCACAATTTTTTTTTTCATTTTTAGTCAAGGATGGAGGACATTTGATCAATGTACAAATGGAGTGTTTATGGTTAGCTAACCTTGCTAATCAGTATTCACTACCTAGTTCCCCCAAACAAGAGGTGGTGTGGATGGTGACAGATGTTCTTAACACCCCTCACACACCTGTTTAATCAAAATGAACATGTCTCCTGGTCAGTCAAGATATCTGTCTGTCTGTCTCCCACTCGCTCACTCACGCTGCTCTGCCAGCAGGCTAGGTGCTGGATCTGCACAAAGACACCAAACACAAAAAACGCAACTTTGATGTGGAAGAACAAGGACCCTGAGCGGGGCGGCCCGAGGAGCGGCCGGCTTGTCGGCGGAGTGCTCTCGGCGGGGCGCAGGGGCGGGAGGCCAGCGTCTCCGACGTCTTCAGGAAGTGTGTGCTGAAAGGGCCGAGCGGCGGGGCGGAGGCACCCCGCGGCCCGGCGGATTCCACCCGAGCAGCAGGCACCGTGGAGATCCAAGGCTGCCCGGTCCCCCTGCCGCTGCCTCCGCCATGCCTTTCAACCCCGCGCCCCTGCCACACAGAAAAGGAGATTAGGATTAATCTTGCGTCCGACATGGTGATATTAACACCGCTCACCACCACACCCCGCCCCCCCTCCTCCTCCTCCCACCCGCCGGCCCCCACCCCGGTCACCCACACCACCCCTCACTTGCTGTACATTTGGGCATGGTGTGAAGAGGTGGGGTGGTGGTTGGGGTGGTCAAATGAAAGTCTGGACCCTGGATTACTGTGCGAGAAGAGAGACTGGTTCAAAGGGCCCCTTTTTTCCCTGTGATGAGGCAGGATGGGGAATCGTTTTGGCAGGAAGGGATGGGATGTGATGTGATGTGATGTGGAGCTCTCTGATGTGCTGGTAGATATGGTGGGCCCAGACAGCGTCTAGGACAGGCACGCTCTCTGATGTGACGGCAGATATCAGGGCTCAGACGGCGTCTAGCACAGGCATGGCCCACTTCCGCTCCTGTGTTCATGTGCTGTAAGCCACCGGATCAGAGTACGCTGTTTGAAAAGCAAACGTGAAATGGCTTAATGCACACATGGTTAAATGTATGTCACAAAATGCCCCTTTTACATGCAAATTAATCTAGTAAATGGATCACATTATACAATATAGTTCAATAGCACAATATAGAATATTTTTTTCCTTTTAATTCAAAGATATTTTATTTAAAATAATGATATTTTGTTTTTTAATTCAAAGACCATTTGAAACTTTAATTTACTTTTAAAATAATTCAATAATGCTTTGTCTCAGATAGAGAGAAAGAAACATTTATGAATGAATAAACAGAATAAAGGAGGAACTAGAGAAGTGAGAGAGAAATTAAGGAATAAACAGATGTACTGGAATATCATGAACATCTCATATCAATCTAAACAATGAATAAATCATAACTCAAGCAATGCGCAGAACAAAAGTAAGATGGGCACCATGTAAACTAACTTGCTGATGAGTTCTGTGTGATTTATAGACAATGACTATGAAAAAAAATCAAAAATGACTATGCGCAATGATAATGTTGCTGTGTGTTGATTGTGTGGTTTTGTTTTGTTTGTTTGTTTTGTTAAAGTGGTAACAGAAGTGTTTTGACTGGTGAAATGGTTAAAAAAAAAAGGTGTTTTGGCTCAATTGCAGGATTAATTTGCATGTTCACATAAACAGAAATTCAGTAAACATGTTACATTTTCAGGGAAACATTCTTCAGTTCACTTACACCCAAATCTGTTCTACACTTGTCCAACCTCTAACTCACAACATTCCTTTTCAATCACAGAAAAGGGGGAAAAAAACGTCCAGACAAGCAATGTTCTCCATGTGAAACAGCATCGCGTGAGAGTTCACATCATTCAAACCGAATTACACCGCGCCATCGCTCGCTCCGCATTGTTTTCGCCCGACATATTGCTCCTTCAGGGAGAAAAAGCGGAATGTCATCGTCTGGATTTCTCCCTCTCCTCCACCCTCATTTGATTATCCCTGTGAGAACAAACCCCTGTCTCTCCCGGGGAAGAAAACACTTCTACTTTCACACTCACACTTCCACTTTAGCCTTCTTGGGCCTGGCCAAGCAAACGCACAAGAAAAAGACAAGCACACACAGATGCTGAAAAGGCAATGGGGCTGTGCTGTTATGCAAATATATCAATCAGTGAACGCTCGAGTGAGAATTTTATTTGAATTAAATGAGGCTTTGGCTTTTTAGACCACTGAATTGCTGGCCAAAGTCTCAATACTCAGTCCCCACTCTGAGGCCATGCATATTATGGGATTGACGAGATGTGAACTGACATAAATACCATGGCTCACTTTCAATCCGATTACTCGGCTAAACCACATCAATGCTGGCCAGCCAACGGGCGCTGGCGTCCCCCTATTCAAGTGGCCAGCGAACAACTCCAGGCTCCTCCTCCATACACAAGCGAAGCCTCGCTGCCATCGCCGAGCCCCCACGCTCAACCCATCAACGCCGCCTCAATGGGAGCCTTTCGACAAGGTGCTTCCCCTGGCTCGGCCAGCTCAGCCCTAAAACAAAGCTAAAGATTGTGTGTGCCGACGGACCCCAAGCTCTCCAGTGCTGCCTCACAGTGTCCCTCACAAGCACTCTCACTTTTTTAGACCTCGAAAAAGGGAGAATCTTCCCTCTGAAGACTTCCCACTTACTGTCTTTTCCTTTCTCTTCTTCTCCTTTTTTTTGTCTCGGCCATCTTGGATGTTGAATTGAAAGGGCCTTTTTCCAAGAGTGGCCCCATTATAACTATCAACATGAATAACGCCTCAGGTTAGCATGACCGAGGGGGGGTGGCAGTGATCGCTTGTTAGGGGAGCCGGCCCTTCATTTAAAGTGGTGTTGACAACCACAAAGATGGCCCTCTTTGGAAGAGTGGCGTAGCAACGCTTGGGGTTTGATGGGGAGCACATTTTAACCAGATGCATTTACAAGACTTTTCTAAACAACCTGCCAGGTGCAGAGCCGTCCTGAAAGATGCACCAACTGTGAACCGCCACCAGGCCCAATGAGATTAGGGCTGCGGAGTGAAATACATTTGCTGCATGCATATGCCCTGAGCCTCCATGACCAATGCAGGACTAATGAGAGTATTCATGGAGCACTTTCCATATCTCCCAACGCTTGTTTGCTTCTCCTCGTGTGAAGCGCTCCGCCAGCCCCATGCAGCAATCTGACTGAGGCAAGAGGGACAGGGAGCTTTTGGGAAAGAGAAGGGAAAACAGAGAACTGACCAGAGCCTTCCATGCACACTGGTCGTTGTGGTTAACATTTTAGTCATGTTTAAATCATGCTTAAATGTTGAGCTAAAGCTCAGTATAATACAATTTACTGTATAATGCACAATATGCATTATTGTCATGAGAGTTTTCAAAGAAATATAAAATAACATGGATTCCTAATTAACTAATATCTGATATGTATCCCAAAGATAGGCATGTTAATCCCACTAGCAGGGTAAAAGATGCTAAATGTTGGTAAGTTAAATATAAATAAATACCATAAGCATACATACCTTTGGTTTAAAGTAAACTACCACCTTGTGATGCATATGTATTCAAGAACGCTTGGTTTGTCATGAGAGCAAAAGTAGGCTATATGAATTAACCTTAAATTCACAGACCTGTCAATTTCAGTGAGACATGGAATAGAGCATAAAATAAACAGCCTCTTTCCCATAGATTTATGAATTGCAGAGACACAAAGGCACAGTCTATGTCCTATACGCAGCACTGGCTGACTGGCAAGTAAAATGAAAGAACAGGTGCACAGAAGGCTACAGCCACACACACACACACACACACACACACACACACACACACACACACACACACACACACACACACACACACACACACACACTGAAACGCTTTGTCTGGCTTCCTGCCTGCCTTTTAACAGAGGGTTATGTTTAATGGAAAGTTAATATCGATTTAATGCTTGTCGATGTCTCCCTGTATCTTGGACCACCGCTAATCCCCTCAGTGTGCTGCCGTCCAGAATCCTCAGAAACAGATGCTATTGGTCAAACTGGACGAGCTGTGCCCGCAGACAGGCGCCTTGAACTCCGCAGTTGTAAATCGCCAAACAAATTACGCATCACCATATGTAGCCTATACGTTAAAAAAACATATAAATAAATATTTTTTTGGTTTGTTGGTTGGTTGATTTGTGTATATCGCCTCGGTGCACATCCTGGTCGCATTTGCGACACTTGGGGGCGATCATGCCGTGGGAGCGCACGATCGCGTGCGCGCGCCTCTGTCAGTATAGAGTGAGGGGCGCATTTATTTGGTTATAATATCTTGGAAATGTGTCTTTAATGGGCTCAATTGGGAATCGGACCAGCTGTTTTCTCTCTATTTGGTAAAGAAAACAATTGTGCTCGCCTTGGAAAGCAAGTAGAAATTAGTTTCGGTCAAGGAGGCTAAGCTATATTTCCTGCAAACCATCTGCTTGATCGGTACAATAGAGGGATTTTCGGGTGAGAGTGGAAGAATAAAATGCTTTGAACGTACAACAGTTCACTTTGTGAAGGTGCTGAGGTGTCTTAATACCGCTGCCTCAGGCGGATGATGCAAATTTAATGTCCATTTACTTTTGTTAAAGAAGGAATAATTTCATGGTCAAAACATATGGTTAGGCTATGCCTTACATTTTATTCATTTCCAGACTTGTTTAAGTTTAATCTCAACATAAATAATTTGGTGGCGGGTGTAGTGAAACAATAAGGGCAAATAGGAAGTGATTTGATATTGATAAAATAACACCAAGAATTGTCTGAGGACTTTTAAACGAACTCCCTGATAACTTTTTTCTACTGTTGCATTGCACTGATGAAATTCAGAGGTAATTCCTCCATTCGATATGGCGTTATGTCGACTTAGTAGGCTACCAACCAAAGAAATATAAATTATTAAATCCGCGGATGAGCAAATTCGCCTTGGCGTTTGTTATTACGCACCATTGATTTAGCGAAGTGCGAGCCACACCAACCCCATCCCTGGTGCCCCCACAAAATGTTTCACATTCTGTTATCAGGTTAAACCGTTTATCCCCTTCTTGTTCTATTTGAGGCCATATGAAGGAAGCTTGAAATATTGTTTTCGTTCATTCATCCCTCAATCCCGTGTTACAATCCATCTGTTTTAAGGGGGACGCCTGGCGCATAATTTCATGGAGATTTACCTTCTGTGCCATCGTTTAAGACGCACACGGGGGTCCGCTC
The DNA here is from genome assembly GCF_963854185.1 of Sardina pilchardus. Taxonomy (NCBI): domain Eukaryota; kingdom Metazoa; phylum Chordata; class Actinopteri; order Clupeiformes; family Clupeidae; genus Sardina; species Sardina pilchardus. The sequence continues at coordinate 23,893,615 of NC_085003.1, forward strand.
CCGCTTTATAGCGCTTCCCTTCCAAAATCAAAGACCATGAGTTGACTCTGAGAAGATAAATGCGAAGGTAACTACTTCTACATGAATAGCCAGGGGGACAAAACTAAAAGAGCAGCGGTCAAACGCCATTAGTCACAGGTCTTAGTCCACAGGCCTCAGGAGTCGCCCCTTCTAGCTCATCGGACAGAAAAAGAATTTGTGTTCAAATAGAATCTTCGGAGGAAGAACTCTTTTGTTCTGCGTTTCTCCTATTTTATCTATTCCTTCAGTAGGCGTTGATCATTTTTTTCCTCCGGCCTCTCTAACGGAGTGGTGTGAGGAGCTGATGCTTTGACATCCCACATTAAAGTGGGCCCACGTGTGGCACAGCAAGGGTCTGACCTAGCTTTTCAAATCATGGCATTCCTCGTTTTCACGCACACTAACTCTGGAGGGAAAAGGTACAGCCTGTTATCTCACAAAAAAAAGAAAATCGGCGGAACCAAAACAAGGCCTCCAGAAACCTCCAAAATCTTCTATACACGTCCCCCCTATAATACATCGTTTCTATGCAGGCTTTTCGAACCTGGTATGTGGATATGTGCATAAAGTGTATAAAAGTAGAATATAGTCAACAGAAAATAGGCTACGGAAAAGCGCTTGCTTTCTGTGCCCTCTAGGTTTTCAGGTCAAAGCTGAGGATGATATAGCCTACTATTCGCCAATGTACCAAAAATTATTTAATTTATAAATAGGTAATGATTCTGTTAAGGATGGTGGACTTTTTTGTTTAATAAGTATTACACACTCCATAGGTTAGGCTATTAGCTTAATGTAACATATTAATATATTGAAATACATTTAAAATAACTCCTCTATAAAGGCTATACAATTCTACTTATAAATAACCCACTGACTAGTACTAGTTGACTAGTAAGATATGATTTTTCATATATATGGAAAATAATACATATTAAATATAAACATACAGGTCTCAAACGAATTTTAAAAAAAACAGCAATAAAAATGTATTGCATGTAATTGCTTTTCTGTGTGCAGCTCTGACAAAAATAGAGACTATTTGCTGTGGCTGTTTGCTATGTGCAGTAGGCTACACTGGTAATCTCTTTCTTCACGAGATGCATTGTCAAAACGTTGCAGAAAATTATTTGTGAAAGCAAAACTAGTTTTATTTGATTGTTCTTTATCAAGTTAAAAAGGCAGGTTGATGCAAAAGAAATAATCCAAAATAAACGACGGTAAAAAGGTGGTAAATCGACACCAAATATATGCATGACTACATACACATGCATGTATGTATGACTACATTTCTTGTTCAAAATGTTTTGTGCATTGTTTGATGATGTTTAATCCAGCCACAAATTGCTTGAGTCGACCAATCAGCGAGCTCAGAATTCGGTACGAAAGAACTCACTAGGAGAACTTTGTTGAACCTCATTGTTCCGGCTGTCACTTGTGAAAGGCTTTGCCAACGGTCCCCTATAAAACCCTTTCCTCAGGAGGGAAGGGTCAGAGGAGTTTCATCAGACCATCACCCTGGATGCTAACAGAAGTAGTCTCTTGCAGTGAAAAAGGGCTCAAGACAGACGTATTTTGTTTTCTATTTTTGTTGTATCTGGCGAAGGTGCAATGATGTTCCCAAGTGTTCTTGCGCCACCCGCGATGTATCCGAATCTTTTGCGGCCCGTTACCGCGCTGACTTTGCCACCGTCTTTGCAGTCCGCGTTCAGCACTCACTCTAGCTTTCTGGTGGAGGACCTGTTGAGGATCAGCCGGCCAGCCAGTTATATGCACAGGACAATTCCTTCCCCGAGTGCCTCTCCCCCTGCAACGGGAACCACGACATCTGTGGCGGACCACATCTCCATCTGCATGTCTAAAAGAACTGCCTCGCCACAAACCTCCTTACCCAACAGCGACCCCAACTACTTGAAGTTTGGGGTGAATGCCATCTTAGCCCCATCACGCAACGGTAAGCTATTTACGTTGTTTGAGTTTGTTATATAGAACAGCCTTGGTTTCAGCTCTTGCAGCTTGGGTAACATGACAAGTATTGATAGGCCTATAGATGCACATGCCATAGAGATTATGTCTGATTACTAGGTGCATTTAGCATTATTCATTACTTAAACATTTAGCCATTTTCAGCTAACTGTCATTTTGCCTTTCTTGCACCACAGCATCATCACCACCCCCGGTGACAGACATGCACGTGAAGAGCATTCCTTTCTCATATTTTGATGGGTCGTTTCAACCGTTTATCAGAGCATCATACTTCCCAGGTGAGTTTCCTCTATTCTGTCCCCAGTAAGGTGTTTGTGATTGTACATGACAAGATCGTATACAATACCATAGTTCGAGGCTGAAAGCAGCAGAACATCGTGGAATCGGTCTCGCCAATTTGATGCCCTATTTAGCAAATGCAGTGACTGCTGACATTTTGCGCCGGTTCCCCTAATCTACAAATTAGTTGGAATTGTCATGGTCTAAATTTGAGGCGGGTCCCTTCTCACAAGGAAGCTGCTGGCGTCTCTTCATCGCCTCCCTTTTCCCACCGAGTCAGTGCACTTTGCCACTGCTTGCTTACAAAGCTTTCAGCACCATGACCAATTGGTCAGCTCCCTCCGGGCTGCCACACACAGACAGGCCGTTGACTTAGGCATGCTGTTGATAGGCATTTACCAGTCATGGACTAATTTCCCATTAGTAGCTATTCAGTTTCAATATTCCCACAAGACCACATAGAGTGCTGTGTGGTGAATGGAAATCAAGGTACAAAACCCAGGGGACAATATCTGTAGCCTACATTTCTTTCTGTGAAATAATTAAGCAGTGTAGGCCTATGCCATTTTAGAAATTAGAGATATTCTCCATTCATCTGTTTTGATAATGAAGGTGATGGCTTACGTTCAAAATGTTGCATGTAGCCTAATCATTTATGTCTTTTCAAAAGACTAACTTATAGGCGTTTGCTTCTTAAAAGTAGACGTATACGCTTTAAGTGGTTTGTTGGTTGTGTGAATATACGTCACCAAAACAGCTGTATGAATAGCTTTTCGTGCTCACTTAATGAAAATGATTTGAGGGCCAAAACGGGCCCGCCATCAGTATTCCCCAAATGATCTTGGCATGCAGTTGTGTTTAGTTTGAAAGTGTAAATCTCCTTTGTGGGCATAATATATGGCTTTAGCGGCCTGTCCTAAGCCTTTTTCAGTTAGTTCATTACGACACAATTACCGTTCACGGTTCATTAGCGCCTCTATCTCTCATTGGAGCTCTCTGAAAGGATGCTCGGCCTTTTTACCATACCAATGCTTTTGGAAACCAAGCAATGTGCTAATTAGTTACTTCGTGGCATTTCACGCAAATGGATTGTATTTAATAACACAAGAACAATAAACCAGTCAATATTTATAGACTTCGAGTAGGCTACTTTAATTCTCAGTAGTCTACCCAACCGCGCCCCTTGAAAAGACAATCGTAGAAGCCTTGAGGTAATTGTGTAGTCCTGCTTCTTTACGATATAGAAAGACTTACCGTTATTAAATGATGTCTATTTCTGTGTTGTTTGATAGCATCATCTGCAGTGGTACCTATCCCTGGGACATTCTCATGGCCCCTTGCAGCAAGAGGGAAACCGAGGCGGGGAATGCTGCGGCGGGCTGTGTTCTCCGATGTTCAACGGAAAGCTCTAGAAAAGATGTTTCAAAAACAGAAATATATCAGCAAACCTGACAGAAAGAAGCTCGCTTCAAAACTCGGACTGAAGGACTCCCAGGTAAATATATAACCTACATCTAATCATTAGGCTGCCATGTTCATTCACTGCTCAGTAAAACAGTCAGTAGGCCTATGGCAAAACATATTTGTTGCAAGTTCTAACATCTCACCGTTTGATCCTAATAGGTGAAAATATGGTTCCAGAACCGACGAATGAAATGGCGCAACTCCAAAGAGCGCGAACTTCTGTCGTCTGGAGGATGCAGAGAGCAAACGCTGCCGACAAAAATGAATCCAAACCCAGACCTCAGTGACGTGGGAACAGGGAACAAAACCTGCGAGGATGAACTAGAGGCCTTCAGAGGCGAATCACCACGTCTAACGTACTGTCACTCACATCAGACGCACCAACATTTCAACAGCACTGAATCCAACCCAATGTCACCGACCAGCTCAAGCAAACATTCAGACTTTTCAGAAACTGAAGATGAGGAAATAACAGTGTCTTAAATTTGTACACAAGTTATACGTGATTTATATAGTCCACTCGACTTATTTACAAAAAAGTTTTGATATTATTGCAGAAGAGGATGTCTCCTTTATAGTAACATTGCAATACGTTTGCCCAACATCCCTATTTTCTGGGACAATATTTGGCAGAGTATCCATAAAATATGACTTGGAATTTATCAAATGTTATGAGAAAGATGCACGTCTTTTATACACTTCGCTGTGTTTTGGCAGCCAATGACGTTTGTATATTGATTTGTATTAATGTTTGTATGTTTATAAGCAAACACCAAGAGTGTTGAAATCATGATGCTGTTGAAGTAGACGTAATGCATTAAATCAGACATGTAGAGATGTAAATTAAAGACCTATATTTTGTAAACTGTCTTTTATGCAAATGTATATACTTAAAATATGTAATATTTTCTACAAATTAAATGTCATAAAAACAATAATTGGCTCATGCTTTCACTGATAATATTATAACAGATACAGGTTTCTTTACAAGTTATTTTACACTTGAATAAAAGTATATCCGAACCCATTTAAGAACAGACACACCCAAAACCTTTCAATACAGATGCATTTTAATATACAAAAACAAACAATTTGAACAGTGATAATATGTACTGCCATGGAATTTACAGACTGTGACTGAAAATCTACAACCTTACTGTTGAGCACTGTACATAAAAACATGGCCTATCTCTCTTAAAAGTTGTTAGAAAAAGTTCTCAAAATGTTGATCTGAAATCAGATATTTACAAACGTATGTTACAAACACAAGAAAAATGTACAAAAACGAATTGCACTACACAATGAATGATTCAATTCCCACACACAAATGATCAAACATCTTAACAACGTGGTCAACAACTCCTCCCTCTTATTTTGATGACATGAACCTTAACATTCTTAAACACAAAGATATGGTAGTCCAACAAAACAACACAAATAAACAAAAACATCAACAAAAAAGCTCGGGAGGATTCACATGTCAATGAACTTTCGGCACAACAAACACTAGCAGCTCCTAAAACTGCGGGGTACCTATTTGGTTTCAGTCCAAATAAAAAAAAAAAAAAAAAGGAAAATGGGTGTTGCATAGATTTCTTTATCAGATAGATATATAGCACTCAAAATAAGAACAATAAAACAACTCACCGAGACTGAATGAATTCAAAGGGGAGTAATATGAGTGAAATTGGATCTTAAGACACTTCATCTGCTGAGGGAATAAAGTGCAGTCACTCCCACTAAAGCAACACTGAAGACTCATTTATACTTAATGCAAATAGGGACTGCGCTAAGTCTTCCAAGCGGACTACTAGGCACGCCAGCAGTTCAGTTCAAAGGAGAGCTGGGAACAGCATGTGCAGATCCCCCAAAAGTGCTTCTAAAGTCTCAGGAACTTCTCCAGCTCACAAAAACCAGTGGTGCTTTCGGCTCTTCAGTCAGCACTTGGGATAAACGCACTCTCACGTTAGACAAAGCGGCTCAGAAATCTGACCACCTACAACGCCACAAGGCTCTCTCTGTGCCTTGCCCTGGGGCTCAGCTCCGATAGGTGTGCTTGTTTCCATACAAAAATGCTAGCATCACCTAGCATTAGATTACTGTGCCTCATAATTACATACAGTGTGATTCAATACCTCAGTCAGACCGCAAAACTACATGATCAAAGTCCCGATCACCCAGCTGGAGCTGACCAGGGAAGACCATCACTTCAGCATCAGAGGGGCTCAACACATTTCTCTATTTGTATTCTTGACCTCTACCAGAGCACTGCTGAGGCACTAGCGTGTACAGCCCTGGAGCTACGTTCACATGGACGCGAACAGGTGCTCTCATCTCTGCTAGACAAGCACTAAGGCATTGCGAGTAGATGCAGGTAGCGACAGGATGGTTCAGTGGAACCAGCTGAGGGAGCCGAGTTCCAACAGACTGGTGCAGTTCAATTTCAGTTTTGTGAAAATGTGCTTACACAATGTGCATACAAAGTACAAAAAAGGCTGTAGAAGTATGAATCTGAAGACTGTGATGTTCCTGCATCTTAACTGGTCCGAGGACTCAACAACACAGAGTGCGCTGATTAGTAGTTACTGTGTGTGTGGGGTTTGTCAGAGTGTTTCACTGCATACTCTGCGTGTGAAATAGGCATGTCGACTGTAGACATGCGTTAATGAAAAAAAACATGACACAAAAGTGTATTGATTGAAACGGGACAGATAAAAATGAAAAGTAGTCACAGCTGAGACCCACATCATTTAGTGATGCAAATGTTACTCGAACCTGCATTAACACCGACAGGTTGGAGTTTTAATGACTCTGGTTTTCTGTTGAAACGTTGGGTTCACAGTTCACATTTGTGTTGTTCACAAAAAAAGACATGTAAAATGATGTGAACTTCCACGAAGCAGAGGCTGAAATTCCTCATAGTTGTATCACTTTAATTCGCTTTTTACCATTTTGCGCTTCACTGTCCCTCCCAAAATCTCTGCTTTTACCTGCAGTCCTTTCAGGAAGAGAGACAAGCGAGTCTCTTATTGCTTGATATAAAGTATCTTTTTCAGTTTGTCACTACTGAGAGCAGGCCGTCTGGACATCACAGTGTAGACTCCAGTGAAGAGTCGATCACGTTGTCTTGGTGACTGTTGCTGTTGGAGTCGCTGTCGTAGCTCTGAGGGCCTGTGGAATGAGCCGCCTCCTTCAGCCTCATCAGCATGTTCATCTGTGGGAAATGACATTGTAGTAGAAATATTTTATCATTTACTTTAAACATGAACATCAGCTTCTGTTCACGCCAAAACTTGTCAACCAACTAACCATGTGACCTTTTGAACATATGTTGATGATGCAACCTTCTGACCGTGTGACTGATCATTGTTGATGAGGCCTTTCTTCTTGATTCAATCAAGAGGAGGCAAGGCCTTTAAATGCAGAGAGAACACACTTATCGGGAGGCCCAGTAGGCCACTGCCCTAAGCAGTGTGCTGACGCTGGGTCTCCGGCCGTAGTCTTGAACTGTTGTTAGCTAATAAATGTCTTACCATGCTTTATAATCTCTGAAACTGTCTTTGTCTGCTTGATACTGAATTTTCTTACTTCAACATCACAACAACCTTTTAAAAGTTCTCTCAGGGCATGAGTACAGGTGTTACACCAAAGGTTCCAATTCACAAACATAGTCGAACATTTGTGAACTTTTTGCAAACAATCCTGTTTGCCTTGAGTTTTCCACAAACATTTGCTGTGCTGTGACCCAGAGGTCAGTGATAGAGATGTCTTACTAGAGGGTCGCTCTCGGCCTCTCCCTGAGCGTCCTGCTTGCTGTGGCCGCCCTCGCGGGCCAGCGAGTAGCCGTCAAATCCCACGTCCTCGGGCCGGAGCTGCAGGAGCGGCGGCCACTCGTGCTGCTGAGGACTGGCCGCCCACGGGAAGCTCTCCATCACCCACTTGGCAGGGTCCTCCCAGGCCGCCCTGCGCCCATACAGCTGACCGGGAAACAAACACTCAGCCTCAGTGTGAAGCTACACTTCAAAAAACGCTTGGCTTTTCTTTTTACTTTGAATAGTACTTTTCTGAACATTATGTGCCATTATGTGTCTGATTAAGAAATTATGCACAGTAAAAAAAAAACACCTTTGTCTACTCTAGATCATAAATATAATACATAAATATATAAATTGTATACACACTATTATAGTGTGTATACTATTTATATTCTATATTTTATACTATATTCTATTTTATACTATATTCAGCAAGTCAGCAAAGGCCTAAAAAGCAGGCCACTAATCCTAACGTGTGTGTTAGTTGTGAAGTGGTGTGAGAGCTGGACTGGTACCTGTAGTCCTTCTCTGACTGCCTCCAGCATGTAGGGGATGATGGAGTAGTTCCACAGGTCTGTGAACCACACCCGCGCCCCCTCCACATCCATGGGGCAGGACAGGAAGAGCCGCGGCCCTGGACGGGTGGAACAGGAAGAGGACATCAGACAACATAGAGTGGCTTTTAAAGAGAAACATTGCCGGTTTCGTTCTACGCTTGCAGGTTTCTCTGCAGAGCTTCCCCTACAGCTTTAGCGTGTATATTTTACAACACCCCTCAATCGGTCAGTCTGCCTTTTCATGAGCATGATCGCAAGGCTGTGAGACTTTCTGTTTGTCAGTAAACCGTCCAGCCGGCCCAAAGTTGCAAGGGTGGTTTTTCCACTCACAGACGCTAGGTGGAAGCGAAACGGCCCATTCAACCCGGAAAAAGAGATTTATAACCAATAATATTAATGCTAAGGTAAATTTCTATAAATATTTTTTATTGATTTTCACTTTTTGACAACACAAAAAGGGATAACTACTACAAATCCCCTACACAAGGAAATAATTAGAGACAATCTACACTCAACAACAACAACAACAACGGCTCAGTTTCACACACATCATTACAATAATCATTACAAAAAATAAAAATGATGACTGTTACACAATGTTACATACACAGCAATAAGCAATCATTTATGACCTTTCCAAAAATCCCTGTAACATAATGTCAGAGACACTAGGGTCCAAGAAATTCAAATAAGGTTCCCAGATCTTAAAAAATTGGTTTGATTTTGAACGTATTACACATGTCAGGTATTCTAAAGGCACCATGTCAGACAATACCTCATGCCAACCCTTAATAGTTGGCACTTTATCACTAATCCATCGTAACAGAATATTTTTCCTAGCTGCATATGTTAGGATACAATAGAGTCTCTGATTTTTTAAAATCACAAATCTAGCTGGTAGACCAAGAATAAGAGACATAGGATCCATTTCCAGCTTCACACTCAATATCTTTTCCATTTCTGTTACAATATCAGACCAATATCTCTGCAGTTTATAACATGACCACAAGCAGTGAGTCAGAGTACCGACTTCTGTTTTACATTTCAGACACATAGGCGACAAAGTGCAATTAAACAGATGTCTGCGATTGGGAGAAATGTGCATTCTATGTAAAATCTTGAACTGTATTGATTTAGCACGGTTACAAACGGAAATTGAGTTAGCATAGGTCCATATATCACACCATTCATTATCGTGTATTGCAATAGAAAGCTCAGTCTCCCACTTTCCTCTAAGATCCTGTAAGGCTATAGCTGGTAGTACACGTAAGGCCCTATAAAGTAGTCTAATAGACATCCTCCCAAATGTTCCAAACAGAACCCTCTCCAAAGGAGATGGTTCAAAGTTATCGGTGAGAGTTGTGCTTTGCAATATGTAATGTCTTATTTGTAGATAACGAAAGAAATGCTGTCTGGGGATGTTATACTTCTCAACCAATTGACTAAATGACATTAATGTCTTATTTAAAAACAGATCTCTCAGCGTGTAAATGCCAAAGTTGTGCCAAAGCTTAAAGCCAGCATCCAGCAACCCTGGTTGAAAATCAGGATTGTTCAGGATGGGAGTGTAGATTGATGTTAGTTTTGACCGTCCTTCGAGTCTGCGCATTAATCGCCATGCCTTAATTGTATTAAGAGTAATAACATTATCACAGCATGATCTAATTATTTTAAAGCTTTTAATAAACAGTAAATCCCTTAGTGGATATTTAGACAAGAATGTCTCCACATCCAGCCAGACAGACGTGTTACTGCTGAAAAACCAGTCATAAACATATCGCATATGAGCACATATTTGGTATTTTCTAAAATTAGGCAGGTCTAAACCACCTTCAGAGCTTGGCATCTGTAAAGTAGCCATCTTCAATTTGGGTTTACGTTTGCTCCAGATGAACGCACTCAGCCAGCCATTTAGCTTCTTTACAACTCCATTCGAGAATAAAATGGGGATCATTTGGATTGGGTACAGCAATCTAGGCAAAATATTCATCTTGATCATAGCAATACGTCCTAGCCAAGAAATTGGCAATGAGCTCCAGCGCTCCAAATCTTGTTTCACCTTCTCAAACAGTGGGACAAAGTTGGTTTTATACATATGCTGAAATATAGGGGTTATATATATGCCTAGGTATGTAAAACCTTCTGGTGACCACTTAAAGGGGAAAGAAGGCAGTAAATTAGGAACTGAGTTTAGGCTCCCAAGTGGCATAGCTTCCGACTTTGTGAAATTAATTTTATATCCAGAAAATTTACTAAATGAATCAATGACTTGAAGTAACACGGGTATTGAGGTTTCTGGTCTCGCAATATAGATCAAAACATCGTCTGCATAAAGACTTATCTTATGGTCTATCTTGTCTATTTGTAAGCCAGAAATAGAAGGTATTGTCCTTATGGCCTCTGCCAATGGTTCTATAACCAAGGCAAATAGGAGAGGAGACAGGGGGCACCCCTGTCTGGTTCCTCTGTACACAGGAAAGTTATCAGACCTTATACCATTAGCTAGTATAGCTGCTTGGGGGTTATTATATAAGACCTTGATCCATCCAATAAAATTATCCCCTAAACCAAATTTGTCTAAACAATAAAATAAATAGGACCATTCAACTCGGTCAAAGGCTTTCTCCGCATCCAGAGAAAGCACCAAACCATCAATTTGTCTCTTTTTAAAAACTTGAATGATGTTCAGAAGACGCCTGACGTTGTTAGAAGAATTCCGCCCCTTTATAAACCCAGTTTGATCTGCTTTTATGATTTTCGGTAGTAGACTTTCCAGGCGTGTGGCCAAAATTTTTGCCAAAATCTTTCGGTCAACATTTAAAAGGGATATGGGCCTATAGGATCCACACGACTCTGGGCATTTCCCTTTTTTAAGGATGAGAGAAATATTTGCCTCTCTTAGTGTCTGGGGCAATTGGTTATTTGAAAACGCATCGTTAAACATGCTGACCAAGGGATCCACCAGTAAGCCTAGAAATTCTTTATAGAATTCAGAACAGAACCCATCAGGTCCTGGGGCTTTTCCGTTCTGCAGTATCTTTATAGCATTTATCACCTCTTCCCTGGAAATGGGGGAGTTTAGTTTAAGACTATCCTCTGGTGCTACAGTGGGCAATCTTAATGGGGCAAAAAAAAGATCCATCAAAACAGGTGCATCATTTGGCAGTTCTGAAGTATAAAGATTGTGGTAAAATGCCTTGAAAGTGTTATTAATAAGCTTATTATCATACAGGCGATTGCCTTGTGCATCGCAAAGGGCTGCAATACTCTGTGATTCCGCTCTCTTTTTGGTGAGATAAGCCAAGTATTTTCCAGGCTTGTCCCCATGTTCATACATCTTTTGTCTAACAAATCTAAGTTTGGCCTCCTCGTTTTGTGTTAGAAGGTTATCTAAAGTTGTTTTGATTGCATTCATTTCTGCCATTATAGTGGGGGATGGAGCTGACAAATAGGCCTCCTCTTTAGCCTTAAGCTCAGCCATTAGCTTGGTTTGTTTCTCATTTTTTTGTCTTTTCTTACTGGCTGAAAAGGATATTATCAACCCTCTAGCAAACGCTTTAGCAGTTTCCCAAAGTAAAGCAGAGTTGTCTGTGGACTGCATATTAGTGGTAAGAAAATATCCAAATTCAGTAGTGAAGTGAGTAATAAATGTTTGATCTTTCAAGACAGATGTGTTCAGTCTCCAGTACCTCCCTCCACTGTTCAATCCCTTAATGGAAAGTTCCAAAACCATCTCAGCATGATCAGAAATCAAAATACTGCCAATAGAGCAGGACAAAGCCCTATGCAGAGAGAGCCCTGACAAAAAGAAATAGTCAATCCTGGTATGGCAGCCATGGGGAGCAGAAAAAAAAGTGTATGCTTTACCAGCAGTATGAAGTGCTCTCCAAACATCTACATATCCTAATTCCTCACAAATCAAACCAAGCGCTTTAGCCTGTGGTGAAAGAGGCATAGCTTTAGAAGGGAGCCTATCTTTAACTGGATTTAATAAGCAATTAAAATCCCCACCCACAATGGCAATGTCTGACTGAATAGCAGAGAAATCCAAAAACACTTTAGTTATGAAGTCAGAAGGGTGAGCGGGTGGGTAGTATACATTCAATATAGAAATTGTTACACCTTGTAAGACCCCCTTTACAATAACATATCGGCCACTTTGGTCTTTAACGCAGTCCTGTACTGAAAAATGTAAATTCTTTTTCACCAAAACAGCCACCCCTCTACTCCTTGAAGTAAATGAAGAGAAGAAAACCTGAGCAAAACCCCCCTGTTGCAGTTTGAGATGTTCTTCGTTATCTAAATGTGTTTCTTGCAAGAGAGCAATATCAATGTCACTTCTTTTCAAAAAGGTCAAAATCTTTCTTCTTTTAACAGGATTATTAACCCCTTTTATATTCCACGTACAAATGCGTAATTTATCCCTCGTCATATTGCCTCACTTTAACCATATGTAAACAGAGAGAGAGAGAGAGAGAGAGAGAGAGAAATAGCCCATAGGCCTACTGAGTATGTCATAAAAAATAAAATAAAATAAAAGCCTGTAACATGATATGAATTCACTGAGCCAAGAGAAAAACACTGGTAATACAACCAGGAACTATTATACACAGAAAAACAACACCAACTTAAAAGTTCAAGGGGGATATCCCTGCTACCTAACATGCAGGGAACACTAAACCACCACCACAGCAAGCTTAAAGTGCTTGCTATCCTATCCTTATCCCACACCATAGTAGTAACACTACTACTACAGACAAAACACAAGAGGGAAATCCTACTGCAGCACATTCACAGTGGCTAAATAAATGTAAATAGAATGTACAAAAGATTTTGGTTGAATTCAATGGTAAACACAGGATAAGATTGACTCATCATTATAGAGGTAGGTCTACAGAACTGCTAGGCTAATCAGTGTCCAATCCACCGTTCTCCGACCCATCAATCTGGCTCAGCCTACCTCTGCGTTCTTCTTCCAGCGTATGAGCAAGTAGCGCGGCATCAGATGGAGAGTCGAATCTTCTCTGTTTTCCATCCACTGTCACCCTTAAAGTAGCCGGGTACAGCAAGGCATATGTCACCTTAAGTTTCTTTAGCCGTGCCTTTGTATCGTCAAATGCCTTGCGTCTCCGAACCACCTCGGCTGAGAAGTCGTTGAAAAAGGATATTTTGGACTCTTTGGATGTAGAGACGTCTTGATCGCGGGAACCCAGTCGCCTCGCCGCATCCATCACTCGCTGTTTATCGCGAAAGTTGTGGAACTTAATTATCAAAGGCCTTGGACGCTGATTCGGGTTGGGCTTTGGTGCCATGGATCTGTGGGCTCGGTCAAGCTTCACTCGGTCGCCTTTCACCGTCATTTGGAGGTGTTCAGGAATCCATCTTTCTAAGAATTTAACTGGATCCTTCCCCTCTGAGTCCTCGGGTAAGCCAACGATACGCACATTACATCTACGACCCCGATTGTCCAAGTCATCTATGTGTTCAAGCATGTCACGAACTTGTTTTTCAAGTGATGCTATCCTAGCCTCAGAGGCTAGAGCTGTTTCCTCCACATCAATTATTCGCTTTTCAGCCTCTTCCATGCGTGTGGCGACAGCTTGTATTTGTGAAGTCTGTTCTTTAATGGCATCTAGAACCGTGGAAATTTTCGTATCGATGACTTTCGTTAGATTGTCTGTTATATTATCCAAAGCCTGGATAATGCTAGGCTCCACAGTGCCTGCGTTTACATCCGCTAGCTCAACTCTGGCACAAGGTTTCGCCGGAGTATTTTTCTGAAGTCTTTTCAACGCCTTTTTGTCCATACTGTTCGACTTTTGCGGAAAATAAATGTCAAGGCTCATGTTAGGATGCCTTCCTCACAATTTGGTTATATGTCTATTGTACAAACACGTATTTAAGCATAAATGATAAGAAAAGCCACTGGAGCTGCTGCACCGTGCTGCTCACTCTACGGCGCCATCTTGTTCCCCCAATGCTAAGGTAAATTAAGATAAAAAAAAATAAAACCTTCAATCTTATGCACTAGGAATGTAATTCGGACAAAAGAATGAACATTATGAAACTATATCTGATGTGTTGGACAGTCAAAAATACTGATCAGTGCACATTAAGTGCATATCTTTATCTATATTACTTTGTTATCAGTGGTTTCGTCCTGTTTTGTTTTCTGTGTAAAATGCTATTCATGGGTTTCATCAGGTCCATTTCCACAGGTGTATCAATCAAGCACTATGCAGTCTGCATTCATAATCTAGGCGCTTGATTTTATACACTTGCGCAAAGGGACCTGATGAAACCCATGAATTCCTAAACCACTTAAAAGAAGGAGGGAGATCTCCTGTCCTGATGAGTGAGCGCGAGCGAGGTGTCTCTCACCGATAGTGACGTCGGAGGAGCTGTGGGCCTCCAGGAAGCGGTTGAGGTGGTGCCACATGCAGGGCAGCCACTCCACCACGCGCACCAGCTCCGCGCTCCGCGTGCGGCTGCTGATCTCCGTCTCCAGAAGCTTCCGGCGCAGGAAGCGTCCCAGGAAGCCCTTCAGCGGCTCCGTGTGGTTGGCACACAGAACCCACCTGCGGGAACACGTAGAGGGTCAGACTCTGACATGATAACAGCAATGACAACAACAACAGCTTGTATTTATATAGCGCTTTAAAAGGACACAGACAATGCTTTACAGTTGGGGGGGAGCCTCACTAACTGTTGAGACTCAGACACTCAGACGTGAAGTCTGGGTAGGTTTCACAGCTAACTCCAGGTTTATGCTCGACATTGTGACCATTTCCAGTTTAGAAAAAAAACATGGAACATGCAGTGAATTAAAAAATGACACTGAATGTTCAGCCATTTAGCCACGTGATGTTTCTATGAGCTAACAGGTAGTTTGTAGGGCCATTCACTCAATCCCACCGTCGTCAACTTAAGACTGTAATGCTTTAGCCGTTCTATCAAACTCATCAGAATAGGTCTATGCTTTTTCAATGAACGATTAAAACGCTTTATGTCAAGAGGAAATGACATGTTTGCAATGTCGAGAGGCAGAAGGGACCCTAGGGAGCAGAAAGGGTTTGTGATAGTTTGGGTCAGATGGGCATCTGAGGAGACACTGCCCTCTTGTGGATACCCCTGATAATAGCAAGTCCTACAGAGCACACAAAAACTGTACAAAAGCTCAGAGAGACATTTCTGTCTTAGAAAAAGAAAATGCATAAATAACCAGTTCCTACCTGAAATTATGATGAAGCTGCAGGTTGGGGGTGGAAGCGTTGGCCTGATTCATGGTGCCGATGATGTAAGGGCTGTGTGTAGCAGAGAGGAGATTATAGTTATTCACTGTGCAAAGACATTTGAATAGACCCTATCTCATAAATCAGCCAGGCTGATTCTTTTGGCCTGCTTTCCAAATAGGTTTTTCGTACATTTGAGAGGAAGTTAGATACAATCACAGAGCAGAATAACTGCCCAGTCCAGTGGGTCAGGATTTGAAGGGTTAGCTTCAGCCAGTTAGCATCCAAGTTGGCTGCCACTATCTCAAAAATATTGTCTGACAAGTGTTCAGTTCCAGCTACATCTTCACAAACAAGCCAATTAGGTTCCACATGAATGGTGGGCAAGAAACGTAAGTTGTGTTGTCTGGATGTGTATCTGGATATGTTGTGTGGATATTTATCTGGACATGTTGTGTGGATATGTATCTGGATATGTTGTGTGTATTGGCAGTGTTGAAGCTGAGAGGATCTGCCATTCCACATGATAATTTATGGCCATCTGTAATGTGGAACTAATGTGGGCTCATTTGTGAAAATGTGTCTGGAAGTAAGCACACCATTTTTGAAGATGGTGGCAACCTGTTGAGTTTAATTTTGGCTGAAGTGGCTAGCCTAGCATGGGTCACTGAAATGGTGGCGGTACCTCCTCCCTCTCTCTGGCCCAAGCCCATAGCCCAGTGAATTTCCCCTTGGGGATCAATAAAGTATCCATCTATCTATCAATCTATCTATCAGTGTGAGTTGTGGAGTGCTCTGCTCTGCTCTGCTCTCCTCTGCTCACCAGTAGTGGTGCTTGGCGCTGAGCAGGCCGTTGAAGATCTCGCCCAGCGAGCTGAGGTGGTGCAGGTTGTCCAGGATGAGCACCAGGGGCTTGTCCTCCACCTGGCCACTCATGCTGCCGCTGCTGCACTGCTCCGTCAGGTGGGACAGGTACTGACGCAGCTCCTGCAGAGCGCAATATAGCAACCAAATTATGGTCATCATGGATACGGTTAATCCAACAGTATCAGTGAAAATTATGGTTATCTTGGATATGGTTAATCCAACAGTATCAGTAAAATTATGGCCATCTTGGATACGGTTAATCCAACAGTATCAGTGAAAATGATGGCCATCTTGGATACGGTTAATTCAACAGTATCAGTGAAAATTATGGTTATCTTGGATATGGTTAATCCAACAGTATCAGTAAAATTATGGCCATCTTGTATACGGTTAATCCAACAGTATCAGTGAAAATGATGGCCATCTTGGATACGGTTAATTCAACAGTATCAGTGAAAATTATGGTTATCTTGGATATGGTTAATCCAACAGTATCAGTGAAAATGATGGTCATCTTGGATACGGTTAATCTGACATTATTAGTAAAATGATGGTGATCTTGGATACGGTTAATCTGACATTATTAGTAAAATGATGGTCATCCCTACACATGTAAGTGATGGATGGGTGATTAAGATGAAGATCATTGTGATTGTAAAGACAAAACCGGTTTCAACTGGATGATGTTGCTTTATGAAAATGCCTCATATGGGTAACAGAATTGGTCAAACATGCAAGAACATTAATCCGACTGAAGAAGGTTCACATTACTGTGTGCTGTTCTGGACACACAAACACTCATGTCCTGTATGTATTTCTATCCTTTTCTCCCCCCAAACCCAAACCCACAAAGCTGCACATTAAGGAGTACAGAATGGTCAGGCTCAGACCTTGGGGTTGCCAAGGAGGGTGCTATTTAGTCAAACGGACCATTTCAATACCCAGCCTAAATATATGGTTTTAATTAGTCTTGTAAAATTGCAATTGAGTTTATTTTTTTTAAATCAAAGTTGAATATACTATTTTAACATCAGAGAACACAGTGCAATACTCAATTCATCCATTCTATGTCCTCTTTAAGGAGTACAGAATGGTCAGGCTCGGACCTTGCTGGACTTGTGGTCCACGTTGAAGGTGGCGACGGCTCCGTCGGCGAGCGGCCGTCCCTCGCGCAGCACCATGTGCTCGGCCAGCCGGCTAGCCAGGAAGCTCTTGCCGGTGCCGCTGGGGCCGGACAGGATGATGCGCCGGTGCTCCTGCAGCTGCGTCACGTAGCGCTGCAGCATGGCCTTGGGGATCAGCGTCTCAAACACCAGGCTGTCCGTGCTGCTCTCACACACACCTGTAGGGGGCCACACCAGGGGTTACGCCAGCGCAAAGAAAGGGGCGATCTGTCTAACCACCCCACTTCCCACTGACACTTTACAGCAGAGCGCCACTCTGAATGAGTACACTCATACTGTCATTTCCTGACTATTAGCCGTGGCTTATACATTGATTTTGCAAAATTTCTTCCATTACGAGGTTAATACAGGCGGGGCAGTTAATATAGTGTTAATATGGTTTTATTTCTTTTAACTTGCATAAAACACCGTCCTGATAGAAGTTCAGCTATATTCCTACACATGAATCTCATGTTACAACGCCCCCTACTGGAGATGTATATAACCATTTGGTTGTAACAAAATGAACCCCCCCCCCCCCCCTCCAAAAAAAAAAAAAAAACAGATGTTGCAAGAGTGTGCATTAGAGCAGAAAGAAAAAAATGCTCTAAATCTACTCTACAACTATGCAACTGTACCGGTTTCATTTGACCTTCACCTACAGTAAGTACATCAATCTACACCATTCATTACCACAACAGCAAGTTTACATTACAGTGAGTCATAAACTCATGAACATGATGAGTCTTGCACACACACACACACACACACACACACACACACACACACACACACACACATACACACACACACACACACACACACACACACACACACACACACACACAGACACACACACACACACACACACACACACACACACACACACCAACAGTTTACGTTGATACTTTCCCAGTAGGACACACCTACCTTTAAGCTTGACAGCGATGGTGTCACTATCGCCCACCAGGTACCCACAGGGTAGCAGCTCAGGTGTTTCTGCCCCGTTGGTGCGGTGCACCTCCCCAATACTGTAGCCCACAACGCTGTCCGAGTTCAGGCCCAGCTGGCTCACCGGGTCTACGTGGATGATGTACTCCTGAGAGACAAGAAAGACAATATTGGAGATACCAGTAATTTACAGACTATTAGCCGCGGCTTATACATTGATTTTGCAAAATTTCTTCAGCTATGAGGTTAATACAGGGGGGCAGATACTATGGTTTTGTTTCTTTTAACTTGCATAAAACACTGTCCTGCGGCTTATACACAATGCGGCTTATATGCGGGAAATGACTGTATGTCAGATTCTAACACATGATTTACTTCCTGCCAGATAACCCCAGTGAAATGCTCTCGAAGGCTGCTTTGCTTTTTTTTGGTGATTTTGTTTTTGATAGCAAAGAAAAACTAGTTGTTAGTTGTTGATTGGCCGCTGGGGGAAATCCTTTGCCTACAGCACTAGGCATTTAACATCTCTCCTGTGGAACTGAACAGCTTTCCTGTGCATATCTGAAATGATCTGCGACAGAATCTGATTGAATGGACTGAATGTGTGTTCTTAAGGGGCGGACTGTTATTGTATGTAGAGTTCAAACTAGAAGCGATGCCAAGGGAGGAGACATAGATATATAGATAACCACTGTGATAGATTGACAAATAAACTAGAACTGCTATCTATAAACAGTGTCAAAGTTCTCCAAACATTTATGTGAAAATGGTCCATAGTTCAAAACATGATGGCACGTATCTCGCTTCAGTTTAAAGAACTATGCAGGTTTGGCGATTTCTTGGCTGTTTTCTCGCTTTACGCTTGCAGGTTTCTCTGCAGAGCTTCCCCTACAGCTTCAGTGTGCATATTTTATAACACTCCTCAATCGGTTAGTCTGCCTTTTCATGAGTATGATCGCGAGGCTACGAGATTTTCTGTTTGTCAGTGCACCGGCCCACCGGCCCAGAGTTGCAAGGGTGGTTTTTCCGCTCACAGACACCAGGTGGAAGCGAAATGGCCACCATTCAATCCGAAAAAAGACATATAACCATTCCAATGACTCCAAAGCTGTTCAGTTAAGGTAAATTAAGCTAAAAAAAAAAACCCGGCATAGTTCATCTTAACGCACATGTTCACCAGCTGAGGGAGCAGCTTACCTTAAAGAGACGCCTGACCACCCCATCCAGCACATCCCATTTAGTTTTCCCACTGACACCGATGGAGCCGATCAGGAACTGACGAGGGCTGCCGTCCTATTCGAGGCGGAATCGGAGTCGGAATATTAGACAGGAACAAGCGAAGGGAGTTATTCCAAAAATAAATACACAAATAAGGAAGAAAAATAAGAAACATGGTCTATTCATGTGAACTTTAACATATACGTGTAATCTAGAACTTAAAAACACATACCAAGATATTCAGTGTCATTCAAATAGGAAGCGAAATATGACCCGATTCTGACCTCTTTCCATTTGGCCTCGTCCTCCAAGCTCACTACGATCTTCACACGCCGGCCTTCTTTCCTGGAGCCTCCATCCCCACAGTCCTCCAGCAACATGTCTGCAGAATCAGGGGTCTCAGTTAGCATGCTAGCAGCTAGGCGCTCAGTGCAGCAAGGCATGGAGTAGCTGTTGCCATAAAAATTTACACAAACACACACACACACACACACACACAGACACACACACACACACACACACACACACACACACACACGCAGGCACACACACACACACACACACACACACACACACACAGCCACACACAGCCACACACACACACACACACACACACACACACACACACACACACACACACACACACACACACACACACAGTCACACACACAGCCACACACACAGCCACACACACACACACACACACACACACACACACACACACACACACACACACACCCACACACACCGAGGCTGGTGGACTCGCTGAGGCTCAGGCTCTGCTGGGAGGAGAGCGCTGGTAGAGAGGGACTGAGGGAGGACGACTGGGACGTGGCTCTGCTGAAGCTGCCCTGAGACTCCGTCTTCAGACGGTCATTCTCCGACTTCAGCTTCTCTATCTCACCCTACACACACGGACACACACACACACACACTCAGATTTAGTGCACTGTTCAATACAATAATTACTCATTCATAATAACATATGCATTATTGTATACTACAAACTACAGTGTGAATTCTGCCGGTAAAATCTCTGTATGCAACATACTAGTCTTGATTAATTTTAATAGTCTTGATTAAAAAATTTTTAATTCTTTAATGCATTCCCAGAGTTCAGATATTCCATGTACTCTCCATTTAATTAGGACTTGTCTTAACTCTCGTCATCTCTGAACATTTTCAGTGTTGGCTGCTGGCTGCATGGTTGTTTGAGAATCCTAGCATGAGATTGATGGATGACAAAAGCGCATAGAGCTTCCAGGTGGTCAAGCAGCTGTGACTGACCTGCATGCCGTTCATGGACTCCCTCAGCTGGTCGAGCTGGTGGGCAGAGCTCAGGGCCTCCAGGCGGATATCGGTCAGTTTCATCTCTTTGTCCCGCAGCTCGCTGCGCAGCTGCATGACCGTCTCGGCGTCGGTGTCCACGCACTCGGAGATCCTGCCGACAACGCCAAATGAAATCAATCACTTGGGCCTCTCAGAAGCGAATCGCCTCAGAGGCTTTGCTACTGTAGGATAGTGTTAGCACTTGCAGAATCACAACACAGCCGAATCACAACACATACTCGGTCCCACCAGGGTTCAGTTTGAGTCTTTCCATCAAGGAAACAAAACTCTGCTATTTCCATATAATTTCCAATCACAGACTGTTGGCAAACCAATACCTGGCAGGATGCACACCACAACATCACAACAATTATTTTAATCACTGAAATCATCTGGGTCAGAGCTGGATTAGGAGTGAGGTTGGGATGGGTGATTACAGCACACGTCAACTAAAAACTGAGGAAAATTGAGTGATAATTGGGTTTGGGGATTATTGGGGGTAAAACTGGCAGTGATTCTTTAAATGATTCTGGATCTGGATCACAAAAGCACAGGAGATTGATAGGGGGGTTTGTCCTGTTTATGTTTTGGTGTTTACCGAGCCAGAGAGCCTGTCCTCATGAGAGCACTGTTACTGCCCCAGCCTCGCGTTCGAGCAGGCAGCGGGGTGAGGACAGGGCTACGGACAAAAACATGGACAAGAGAAGAACACTTGCTATTAAACAGAACTGGCTATGTCTATTACCAATCCTTGCATCATCGCAAGAATCTTGTATTCTCTTCAAAAAGTGTGCAAACAACAACAGCAAAACAACAGAAACACAACCATATGCCTCAGAAAAGTGGCAGAACTTTCTGAAATAATAACCCTCTGATATAAATACATATGATGCCCATATCCAAAAAAAGAACAGACTCTTCTTTCCAAATTCCAAACAACCTCTAAATACTTGGTCTTAATCCCTTGGTCAGATTGAAATTGAAATAAATATGTGTGCAATCAAGCCCACAGGCTGACGGTGAGCATACTTTCAGACCTCTCATTTCCCCCCCGCCCCCCCCCCCTAAATGTGCATTCTAGACACACTGGCAACTGCGTGAGCCCTTGGTCAGTTCAGGCTTGTGTGTCTTGTGTGTCTAATCGGCTGGTCAGAGGTGGTGTAGAGGGGAGGACACTCACAGAGAGTTGGAGTGAGAGGTGCGGAGCATGGGGGCGGAGGAGGCGGGTCCGTTGTGGGCCAGTTTGGGGGAGGAAGGCTGCGAGGAGTCGGTCATTTCCTCGATGTCGGAGTGGGACGACGCGGATTTGGGCGACTTCTTCTTGGTGAAGGCCTGCTTGAAAGAGCTCCGTAGCTGAGGGGGGGAGAGAGAGGAGAGATATTCAAGGAGGTGATTTCACATGATAGCGACATCTTTTGAGTCCTCTAAAGCCACCGTCTGCTGATCAAACCTCAACATGACCAACAAGTCCTTAAAACACTGATTCAAGTGTTCAGCAAACTTATGATCTTATGTTATGCAAGGCACACAAGCCACTAGACACTTATCTTGTATCATGTATACATTTGTATACATTTTTAATGTGAAATTTACTGTTTTATGCAGTTACATTATCCAAAGAGAAGGAATGATGATCAAGGAAACTCAATCAAAAAGCTTGATTGAAAAAGCACGTAACAATTGTGATCAAAATTAAACAAATAATCCACACAAAAATTCTCACTGAATGACGCACAATGGCATGCGTAGGTCACTGTACTGGGGAACGTTCTGGGGAAAACAATGACCTTACCTCATAGACCTACAGATTGCCATGCAGCAGGAGCAAAGAGGGAAACGGGAGAAGAGAGGTTTGAAAACATCAGCCCGTATTCTGGTAGAAACGGATCATTACTGTTACAGGCAGCGGAGCTGATGCGAGAGTGGAAGAATGTGCTCTGGACTGGCAACGGCGCTCCCAGAATTCCCAGCAGGGAAACCGCACTGCCAACTACCACAATACGGCAGAAGAACTACAGTCTATGACAGCCACGGACCACAAATCCCCCACACACACACACACCACTGTCCTATGGCAAGAGGGAGTGTAAGGGCCTAAGGGAACGCTACAGTTTATTAACTGACATCAAGGAGAGAGTGCAGAGTTCACCACTGGGCATTGCTCCCCCATTTTCCCAACGCTGGGAGTGTGAAGTCAGTGCAAGTCACGACACAGAAATGTGCCTTGGGGTCCGTTGGAGGCAGGAGTGGTGGGACGTTGGAGGGGTTTGGCTAGCAGGGATGCTGAACACAACACAACCAGTCACATAAACAACACTGGAGCTAACCAGACCGGGCACGCTAACTACCGAGCGGCTGAGAGGAATCCTCTGAGCTCAGATGAGCAACCACTGAGGGAAGGGAATGCAAACCATCTACTGTATGCCCAGCTCTGAAACAAAACACTTTCCTACTTTCACGAATGAGTGAGTGTGTGAGTAAGTGAGTGAGACCAATCGATTACCCAGCCACTTCTTATTTTTGTTATTTGTTTCATTTCTCCCACCATATTGTTTTGGTGGAAAATGTTCTCCTGCCAGATCTCACTGGGGTCGTATAACTGAATGGCCACACTGTTTTCCTCACAATCTAACTTCCACACACAAGTACACACACAGATGACTCTGAATAGGAGGCGTACATAGTCGACGTCGCTGTCGCCTTGCATCTTAATCCCCACGCACGACACGGCCTGTTTGGGAGGGCAAATAGGGCAGAGTTACAAACGCAAAACACACCAACCTGAGAAATCAAACCACACCGAGGAAGGTCTCTAAAACAGCCTCCATTTCAGACGAGACAAAAAAAAGCTCAAAACAACAGTCAGCGCCTGCAGACAAAATTATTACACGATGAAAAACCTGTTTTTACGACGACAAGGCTTAAAGCTAAGCTCACTGGCTGTGTCAGGTTTGTCATGTGTAATACACGAAAGGAAGCTCTATCTGCTAGAGGGCACGAACACCACGATTAAAGCACATCCAACTCGTTCACCTTTCCTCCAGTACACGCAGACTAGGCAGGAGACAGTCGGGCCACAGAGTGAGAGAGGGGAAGAAATCAGACACAAAAACAGATTGTTTTTTAATTCAAGAGTGGTTAGTATATGTGCCCTATATGTGCCCTTGCATTTACATGTGACAGTACACGTGACTGGCATTTATGTGAGTTTAGTGTACTCAGACTTCAGTCCAAGAGTGATTTGGTACAACATGTAAAATAAATGGAGACCAAGGAGACCAAGCAAGAGGGATGAGAAGTGATAGACAGATAGACTGAGAGAGAAACGAAAGAGAAACAGAGCGAGTAAAAAGTGTGTGTGTGTGTGTGTGTGTGTGTGTGTGTGTGCGTGTGCCGGAGCTCACCCAGTTCTTCCTCTTCTTCTTGTTCTTGGCGTCCAGCTCCAGGTTGCTGCCCACGCTGGAGTGGCTGGTGGCGCTGGCGATGCTGGACACGCTGTCAGACGAGTGCTGCCTGTGGATGCGCAGGTCCATCTGCGTCTGCGTCTGCGTCTGCGTCTGCGACTGGGCCTGCGTCTGGGGCTGGAGCTGGAGCTGCAGCTGGAGCTGTGGCGGAGACTGCGACAGCATGTGAGATGGAGACTGCAACTGTGGCGATCCACTGGCTGAGTTGGAAGGACCTGGACATGTGGGGAGTAATAATAATAATAAAAAAAAGATAATAATAGACATAAGACATAAGCAACTCCAAACCCATCACAACCCATCAAACAACAAACCAATACACTGGTGTACGTACTGTAATTTCCCAACAATTAACCACAGCTGATTTTGCTAAATGTTTTCAGCTATGAGGTTAATACACAGGGGCAGTTTATATGGTATTCATATGGTTTTTTTTTACTTGCATAAAACACTGACCTGCAGCTTATATACAATTACTGTACACTTTTCATACCACAATGCCCAGATATTTGGTCTCTGTAGTGTGTGCTGCATTATGTTTGCTAGTACATGTAGACAGAGAATGTATGTAGCTTTATTTTTCGTAGAGAGAAGCAGCTATTGGGTAGAAAAAAACACTTGTGTGTTTTTTCACTGTCCTTATGACTATAGTGATTTGTGACTTGTGGGTGAGCACTGTCCATGTGACTGGTGATTTGTGACTCCTGACCTTTGCCGTTGAGGTCAGGCGTGTTGATGACACAGTTGATGGCCTCCTGGGCTGCTGTGTTCTGTCTCTTCAGCAGCTCGATGGTCTTCCTCAGATCGTTAAGCTCAGAGTCCTGAGAACAAACCAATTACGATCCCATATGTATTACACGTTCACAATAACATGTACATACACACATGTTCATATTCCTCTTGTCATTACATGACCGTACACATTTATAAAGGGACTTTCTGACATTATAGAAGCCTGAATCTCGTAACCTGCAGCCCAGATGGCAATAATCACATATACAGACATCACACACCAAAATAAACATCGAAACAAAATACACTCTAGATTCAGTCGTTTGGAGTCAGTGTGTGATTTAGTGTACAGGTACAGGTATGATATTCAACCCCTAATGTTTAATTCAACTGTTATGAACTACTATCACACATTAAAGATTAAATATTAAATATAAATGTTATAATATAGATTAAATATAAAGATTAAATATTAAGGCGCAAATCAGCTTTGCTCCCAGGAGTTCATAGGAGTCGCTGACCCACCTTCTGTTCTGCCGTCATGGTCAGACCCTGCAGTCGGATGGTCATATTCCCCAAGCTCTGCTCAAACGCAGCCACCAGGTGAGCCTGTGTACACAACAAAACACACACACATGAGCACACACACACACAAACACACACACACACACACACACACAAACCACCACCAACACACCACCCTCCCCCAAATCAACCTCCCCACACACACACACACACACACACACACACACACACACACACACACACACACACACACACACACACACACACACACACACAGAGACACACACACACACAGCAGACAGCACACAGCAGCCGACACCCCAAGGGGAGAGATTAGAGATTTCATTTTTAAATGTCAACAGGCCCCTTAGCGCTGGGCTATCTGCTTTGTACATCAGAGCTCAAAGATGTGGAAAGACAAGTCACGTAATTACATAACCCCCACCCAACCCCACCACCACCCTACCCCCACTCTACCCCCCCGACTTCCAGTCAGGTCCATTTTCTCGTCAGTAAACAGTAAAAGCAGGCCAGGCCACAACACGTCAGAAAGGCATCCGCCAGAGACTGATCATTTGGTAGGCATGGCTCCCCAGCGGCTCCCTGTCTGGGCACGATCAGCGCACCGTCACAGGGCAGACAGGAGCAGGCCAGTGGGTGGCCCCCCCTTACTGAACCAGACCGGGGGGCTTCAGGCTGCCACATAATCACCAGCGCTTCTTCCAGTGATAACTCAGATGACGCACCATTTCATCTGTCTGCATGTCACAGCACAGCTGGGATAAGCTGCATATACATACAGTAATATACCTCAAGCAGAGATGCTCTTAAACGCACAGTAAATCTGACTTGTGGGAGACAAAACAAAACAAGCAAAGATCACAATACCATCACAGTCAGCAATCTTAAAAGGACATATACAATATTCGCTCGTATTCGCTTCACATATATTTGTGAAGACAAGTGATGTCAAGCACATCTGTTTTCATTTCCAATCGATTGCAAAATAAAACATCCACGGTTTGGCAGTTCCGTGAAAGTTTCACAATACTGTGAGTCACGACAGAACAAGAACACTCAGCAAACATGGGAACATCTCCGCAGCCTGTTACAGACACCACTTACACTGCTGACTCCCTCTCCTCACAACTTTCCCACATCATAAAACAGCGTGCGACATCCGACAAGACAAGACCCGTGACTACTAATAACTAATAACGCAACACGTCGTCCATAAAGCATCTCTACACAATAACCGCCGATGAAATGAGTCATATTCAGTGTCGGCGGCCGCTCTGGCAGCTCCAGGCTGTGAGCGAAGCGTGAACGCGAGGTGTCGGTCGGTTCTGGCCCACCTGTGAGCGCGCGCAGCAGGCGTTGGTCCGTCCCTGGCCGGGGCTGTGACTCAGGGTCCTCCGGAGAGGCCGGCGGCATCGGGCTTTCCCGTCCTCCGGCTCCCGCCGCGCCGGTTCCTTCCCCGCGGGCGGGTAGCGGTTCAGGGGCTGCCACTGCACGGGCCTGCCTAGTACCGCCGCACTGGAGCTCCCCAGCGGCATGCTGCTACCGCTAGTGGCCGGAGCCAACCGTCAACTACTGAAGCGCACATACACACACACACACACAGACACACACACAGACACAGACACACACACGCACATACATACACACCCACACACCAGCACGACAGCGGTGGGCCTGCCCACTCTGCCATGTCTCCGTGAAGGAATGAACACAAGTGCCCAGACGTACGGCCGCCCAGATGTTATCAAACACACTCACACACACCATCACACACACACACTATCACACACACACACACAGGCGCGCGCGCGCCATGGAACATGAGAAGATAAGGCGGATGGAATGGAGGGAACGGGCCTGGCCCGTGTCCATTCAGGTGGGCGTCTTGTGCCAGGACATGCGCTCTGCTCTCCATCAAAGCAGACTGGAGATAACCCAGAGCACACCCTCAGAGGAGCCAATCGCCACACAAACACAGTGGAAGAGTATACGATCGCATGAGTGTGTGTGATAATAGGTGTGTGTGTGTGCGTGTGTGTGTGTGTGTGCGCGCGTGCATGTGTGTGTGTGTGTGTGTGTGTGTGTGTGTGTGTGTGTGTGTGTATATGTGTGTGTGTGTGTGTGTGTGTGTGTGTGTGCAAGTGTATGCATTTGTGTTAAGTGTGTGTTTGTGTATGTATTTGTGTTAAGTGTGAGTAGCATGTGGCGTAACAGACAGCCCTGGGTTTGTTGTGAGGGCCTCTGTCTCTGCATCGTCTGCAGTGTGTGGGTGCAGGCCAAGCGGGGCGTATGCATTTCATTAGCCTGCCCTGTTTACAGGCACTCAACCAGCAGAGCGCGTCATCCAAACTAGCACTCCTCTCCTGCTCTCACAGGCCGCTTCAGGCTGCCATGTTCAGTGCACTGGTGGGCACAGACACTGACAAAAACAACAAAAACATGATATGGCCACAGACCGACTTCTTCAAACGCAACACAACAAAGCCAAGATCAGTGCCAAACACACACCTAGCCGTAGAAAACCTGGTGTTGTGTTCCACAAGACAGCATTTTAAACCTTATTCAAGCTTCCTAATCCAATATTCGTGTGTACGGAGCCTTGAAATATTGCTCTTGAAATCATAACCATCTACAAGATCAGTGTGAAAGGAGCACACTGTACATTGAAACCAACAGGACAAAAATTCCCAGTTAGTGCTTCTGACACACGCAACCAGCCTCTCACAATTGAAAGATGTGTGAACAAACGTACTGTATAGGCTTAAGCTGCCTAGTATGAAGGCCCATCCACACCATGAACGATAACTAATGATAACTGCCAATCAGAAAGCGGTAACGATAACGCCTGAAGAACGATATTGTCGGTGTCACTTTCGGTTACTGTGTAAGTTGTCGTTCTTGGTGTAGACGGCCATTTTTACAGTGTAATTCCACTCACTCCTCTGATGCACACACACACACACACACACACACACACACACACACACACTGAAGGGAGGGACACACGTGTAGACGGCCCTTTTTACAGTGTATTTCTACTCACGTTAGCCGTCAGCTGAGTAGTAAGGGCCGACACCTTCTCCTGGGAGGAATCCAACTCCCTCCTAAGCTTGCGAATCTGCAAAACACGTCACTCAGTTCATGTCTACACGTTCAGGTAAGAGTGGCGGCTTCTCAGGGTCACAAAACAAGAGGCAGAAATAACGTTAACGATGGCTATACGTTGTGAACAATGAGCACATTACAACATCAGAAAGATTCTGACAGCACCCTGACACTTAAGTTTGGCACTCTGTCAGAAAAAAAAGGGCAGGTCGATGACAGGTCATCTTACCTCTGTATGTGATTTCTCTTCAGGCTAAGAGAGAGAGAGAGAGAGAGAGAGAGAGAGAGAGAGAGAGAGAGAGAA
>NC_085003.1:23927644-23940144 GCF_963854185.1 Sardina pilchardus
GCAGACACAACACAATGGAGAAGCAGAGAGGACAGAAGGGGAGATCGTCAGTTATGATAGGCAGGCAGGGCTGCTTTCAGCCAAGCAACACCTGAAGGATACATGCACACCATCTGACGCCAACATGGGCCCCACAAATCACACCCACCCGTCGACTGGAGACAAAACAATAACGTGTGGAAAGATAGAAAAGGAGTCAGATCGAGAGGACGCGATAAGGAAGAGGCCAGATAAGAACAAGTGAAAGAAAGTGAGAAAAAAGGAGAGATCTTCAGAGGAAAGGAGTCAGAATAGACAGGAAGCGATGAGGAAGAGGCCAGATAGCAAGTGAAGGAAAGTGAGAAAAAAGGAGAGATCTTCAGAGGATTTGGAGCAATTTCACCACCTAAGACAGGCCCCTGCATATCAAAGGGTATACTGTGTGCATGTAAACAGCAATGTACTGTATAATGCGAGGACTGAAAACACTCTATCATTTCCTCAACCTCTTTCAAGTGTGCACCGGAGAAACTTCACACACAGCTTAACAGCGTGAGCTCCATTTTGTCTCGATGATGGTGATTATAGCATTTTTCATGGGCTCTTGTTTGGCTTGATGATGGTGATTATGTCACCCCCCCCCCCCCCCACACACACACACACACACACCCACCACCCCATTCTCCATTCTCACCTGGCGGCCAGGCCGGCTTTGACCATCCCTCCAGAGGTGTGCAGACGGGTGGCCAGCACCTCCTCCCTGACCAGGGCCCCCTCCGCCGGCTCGCTGCCCCCGCCATTTCCCTGCGGCGCAGGGTAGGCCAGCGTGGAGCTCCAGGCCGAGTCGACGGCAGCAGCGGCGGCGCATCCTCCGGGACCGTTCTGCTGGCCGGACGTGGCGTGGGGGTTGGAGATGACGGTGGCGTTTTTGCCGCTCTCGCCGCCGGAGAGAGATGCCTGCTTGCCGGGCTTGCCTCCGAACAACCTGAGAGAGAGAGAGAGAGAGAGAGAGAGAGAGAGAGAGAAAGAAAGAGAGAAAGAGAGAGAGAGAAAGATGGAGAGAAAGTGACACAAAGGGAGAGAGAAACATGGAATAGTCAGAGGGCTTGTATCACACGCTAACATAAATACAAACAAGCTAAGTGTTGTTGTACCATAGCACCACTGTGTACAATACACAGCATTTGCAGCTAATTACAACCTAGTGGATAAATCTACTATTGAGAATAATATTATCGTAACGCTATAGTAACAAACATCTTTGCCAGCATCTGCTGTGTGTTGTAGTGACAGGACGGCAGTGTCTGTATCACAAGAGTGGAGTTCCTTAACGTAAAGTAAATAGAATATTCATCTTCTTTAATTAAGGGATTACAGTAAGTCACTCAAGACAGGCCCAGGAAGATGAATAGGCGTCCTTGTGTGTTTTTTCTCATGACTTCATCGGGGTGACTGGCGAGATAACATCAGCCCCACTCGGAGGCCAACGGAGGCCTGCGTCCGAGTGATCAGTCAAGCTCCGTGAAAACACTGGCCCCTCAGTCTGCCTCCAGTCACCCTGATTTAAACTAACAGCACCCGAGCACTTCACACGCACAGCGACCCGGAGGGAGGGGTGTGTGTGTGTGTGTGTGTGTGTGTGTGTGTGAGAGAGAGAGAGAGAGTGAGAGAGAGTGTATGTCTGTGTCTGTGTACGTGTGTGTGTGTGTGTGTGTGTATGGGAGAATGTGTGTGTGTGTGTGTGTGTGTGTGTGTGTGTGTGTGTGTGAGAGAGTAGCAGAGCCCAGGGAACAGCGGAGCGATATCAGTCAAGGGGCCTTTTTCAACGGGCCGTCCGATCCCGAGTGTCCCCCGGCCCGGATAAACAAAACACGCCATGCGCTCTCTGAACAGACTCCAGCGGAGCCGCTGAGCCAAAGGAAATAACTCTGTGATGGGCACAGCCGACTGCCACCACAACCCTCTCTTTCTTAGGGGGCGTGCCCTCCACCGCTAAGACGGCCAATGCCAGGGCGGCCCGTGCCAGCAATACTGGCCGTCAATAAGCAACAAGTGGAAAGACAAACAGGACGAGGACGGAACGAGCCATTTGCTACATACTGGCTGTATTGCATTATCCCATATTGCTGTGCTGTGCTTCACTGGCTTAGTAGCCATGCTACAATATGGCTACTACTCTGGCTTAGTAGCAGAACTACAATAAAGTTGAATCTAATCTTAACTGATGTGTATTAGAATGGAATGCAGAAATCAGAGTCATGTTTATATACAATATGAGAAAAAATCACCACAGAGAGAAGAAATTCATGACAAATGAGAAATTCTTTGATCAGAGCATCCATTAGATACATCTTTATGAAGGGAGAGGTGTACTGTAGTTCTACATGACTAAAGGGCCATTCACACCAAGAACGATAACTACGTATAACGATAACAAATATCGAACTATAACAATAACGACATGAATTATCGTTGGGCATCACTTTCAGTCCAATTTTGAGAACGCTAAAAAGCTAACAGCCAATCAGAACCCATCAGATTTTAGCCACCACATTCATTAGCACGAGAAGAGACTTACAGTATTGTCATCACTGGTCAGTGTTATAGGTATCGCTATCGTTAACGTTCTTGGTGTGAATGACGCTTAAGAGGCATAAAGGTGAAGGTAAAGAAAGAGGCTGATGATGAGGCAAAGCAGACTGACCTGCGCAGAGTAGGAGAGGACATCTCACTGTACTTCCCCGCCGCCTGCCGTCCACTTCCCGCCTGTAGCGCCGTCTTCCCACCGTCCACCTCCGAGCCCTTCTCCCGGTCCGTCTGGTTGCTGCTCCCGCCCACGCCGTTAGCGGTTAGCGGGAGACCCGCGGCGGCCGAGGCCTTGGCGCCGACGCTCCGTCCCTTGGGCAGCGTGGCCGTGCGGAGGCCGCCGTCCGAGCCGGCGGCGGCGGAGCGCGCGGACGAGCGGCTGGGCCGGGGGAGGCTGCGGTACTGCAGCGACCCCCGGGTGACCCCGAGCGAGCTGACGGGCAGGTAGGCGTCGTCCACGCTGCTCTGCCGGCACAGGCCCGCGCCGCGTCCGCTCTGGAGCGGCCCCATGGACTTGGGCATCTTGCCCAGCGTGGCCGAGCCGCTGAAGATGGCCGTCTGCTTCTTGAAGCCGAAGGTGGTGGTGGGGTTGCCCGGGGAGCAGGACGTCTGGGAGGCGCGGGAGGAAGAGGAGGAGGAGGCCGAGAGCGGAGGCTTCCTGGTGTCGTCCCGGCCAACGTCCGAGGACTGGTGACCGTTGGAGCGTGAAGGCAGGCAGCCCTTCTCTGACACCTTGGCGTCGTCCGTCTTACCTGGGGAGCAGATCGGGAGCATCAGGCACAAATATCAACAGACCGTGTCAGTGCAAGCGAAACTGAAGCTCACTCCTCCAACGGCTTTCAAAACAAGCAAAACAAAGACGTACTTTCAGCTATTGTTCATCCGCGCGTAGTTGCATCTCACCACACATGAAAAAGCCAGCTATCTAGTGATCTTATAGACGTCTGAGCTGCAAGAGTGAAGTTTTGCTGCCTGAAAGTCAAATCTATGATCATCTCATTAGATTACAACCCTCTGATTTTGCCTCGGCGTGGCCGTTTTCATGACGCATCAGAGGAGGCCATTTTGTCACGGTTATGAGCACAGACAGTGAGACACAACCCAACCCAGAGAGAGAGAGAGTTTAGATAAGAGGCTGCGTCGGGACACCACACCCGAGGTGTGTGTGTGTGTATGTGTGTGTGTATGTGACTGTGTGTGTGTGTGTGTGACTGTGTGTGTGTGAATGTGTATGTGTATGTGTGTGTGTGTGTGTGTGTTTGTGTGTGTGTGTGTGTGTGACTGTGTGTGTGTGACTGTGTGTGTGTGAATGTGTGTGTGTGTGTGTGTGTGTGTGTGTGTGTATGTGTGTGTGTGTATATGACTGTGTGTGTGTGTGTGTGTGTGTGTGTGTGTGTATGTGTGTGTGTGTGTGTGTGTGTGTGTGCGTGTGTGTGTGTGTGTGTGTGTGTGTGTGTGAGCGCATGCGTATGCGTGTGCAAGACTTGCTTACCCGCGCTGTGACTCCGCGTGCCACCGCTCGTCGACGTGGGCGCTTTCGTCCGTGGCGTCGTCACGCCCACTTGCGCCGTCATGCCCCTCCTCCAGGAGCCCGTGTGAGAGATGCCCGTGGGCATCGACGTCATCGTCGCTGAGGCCTTGCGACTCGACGAGCTCTTGTCCGACTCGTCCGAGAGGTCGGAGGGCCGGCGGCACCACTTGGCCGAGCCGGCGTCCATCTTGGAGCCGACGTCCGGGCAGCACTTGGCCTCGTCGCCGGACCAGGTGCCGCTGAGCTCGGCCGCCGAGTGCTTCTCCGCGTCCGTCTGGGGCTGAGGGACAACGCAGAACACATGGAGTAAACCAAACACCCGTACACTCATACACCACAGAGACTATAACCTGAACTATACCCTTACAGGGGAGCTACACCAGACGCGTAACTGAAGCGTTCCGTTCGCGACGCGTATGTTGCAGCCGGTCGCAGCAGTTAATTATCACTGTAGTCAATGGAAGTAGCTACACCAGACGCAACAGTGGCGCGTACATTCGAAAAAAATAGACCCATCTTCTAAAATGGATTTTACGCGTCGCGAACGGAACGCTTCAGTTACGCGTCTGGTGTAGCTCCCCTGTTAGATCAGCTAAGCAGACGCGTAGCTTAGCTGAGTAAGCAGCATTTAGCTGGGGGGGGGGGGGGGGGCTGGGGGGTGCAGTGGTTAATCCTTGCAGAGCAGTGCAGTGCTGAGAATTGCCATATTGAGAATGCAAAGCTGATTTTTAGCTGTTTTTTGTGCAGGACTCGGGCTCCCTGTGGATTCCTGCGCGAACAGTCAGAGCCCTAATCTTGTGTGCTCTCTGAGGCTAAAAGGCAACTGCCAAGAGGTCCGCTTCCTGGAATGCCCATGCCGTCATCATCATCAGCTCAGCTCTCTGTGTGACTGCGGCCATCTCGGCTAACACACACGGAACAGGAGAGGAGATGGGTTTTAAAGCCTCATCCTGTGCTAAATTTGGCGCTCGGAAGGTTCTCCATTTAAAGGCAGGCTGGATCCGCACCTACTCCGCAGAAATATTGTTTTAGGAACAGGAACAATGGTTCCGTTGGTGAAACTGAACCGGATGCCTGGCTTGCTGAACTCCCGAGAAATCCTCTGTGATCCTCTGTGCTAATGTTTTCTTCCTGCGCTGGGCCATTGAGCCTCTGGATGCGTTTCAACAGTAGTGAAAGGGCCCTGCATCACTTCAGTCCACACCCAGAGCCTCTTAAAACACAACCTGAGAGCCCAGAGTCACACAGCCTCTCCCGACGGGGGGAAAAATCCACCTCCGTGACACTGAACAGAGTGGAGAACAGCGTCCAGAAAAACTGGCGCAGACGAGGCCTCGTATCTGGCCTTTGCTTTCGCTACCTCCTCGCTCGGCCCCAGCAGCTCCGATAGAGGCCGAGGTAAGAACACGCAAGCCTATCTCCGCCGGGGCTGCTGTGGAGCGGCCGGCTCCCCCAAAACACTAGGCAGACGCCGAGACGTGAACGGGCCCGGCCTGATCGCGCTGCCGAACGCGGCCAACATTACGTCAGGCCCCCCGACTCAGAGCGGCTCATTGTTTCGCCTGCTACTGAAAATACTCATAAAAAATTATGGCTGGGGGAAGGAATGTTAATGGCCTGGGTCTTTATCAGCCCGGCCAATCCAAAACACTGTTATCTTTGGTGCGATGTCATAAATCCAAACTGTACGGCCGTGGCCGCGGCCTCGGGAACGTAGAGAGAGGGGCGCGCAGAAACGCTATAAAAGGCAACGAGCACTTTTTTTCTTCTCTTTTTCGAGGGGAGGGCGTCGGGGGTTAGATCTGACAGATAACTGGCTCGCAGCGGTGCTTTGAGTTCCTGACCCCCTTTTTTCCTGATTGTTTGAGTTGAAATGATTTTCGCTGGCAGAGCAGAACACAGCTGGGCCTTCAGCGAAAGGCGAGGGTGTGTGTGTGCGTGTGCGTGTGTGTGTGTGTTTGGAGAGGGGAGGGGGGATTCATAGGTGGGAGTTGAGATCAGCTGTTGCCTCTCCTGAAAAACAGAGGTGGGGAAAGAGAAGAGGAGGGTGGAGGAGGGGTGGATCAAAGAGAAGAGAAGAGAAGAGAAGAGAGGAGAGGAGAGGAAAGGGGAAGGGAGGAGGACTGCTGCTCAGACTTGTGCTGCTGGCCTGCATCTGTTTAAGTGATGGGAAAGTGCTGAGGGGAAAATGACTGAGCTAGGCTCGCCTCACAGAGGGCTCAGAGAGAGAGAGAGAGAGAGCGCACCACCCAATCACTGCTGTAGGTAAGCTAGCGCACACAAAGAAGATAAAGAAGGAGAGAAGGAGAGAAAGAAAGAAAGAGATAGAGAGAAAGAAAGAAAGAAAGAAAAAGTGTGTACTGTGTGAAAGAGAACAAGAGAGAGAACGACAGAGCGGGGGAGACATGGAGATAGAGGGAAAGAGAGGGGGATAGGAAAAGAAAGAAAGAAATGAAAGAGAGAGAGAGAGAGAGAGAGAGGGAAAGATAGTGGGAAGAGAGAGAGGGAGAGAGAGAGAGAGGGAGAGGGGGAGAGAGAGAGAGAGAGGGAGAGAAGTGAGGGAGAGGACGAAGAGCTCAGCCCATTAGCTCAGCACATGGTGACCCTCAGCAGAGCTCTGTGGGGGCTCGTAAAGCAGATCAGTCACAGAGCTCTGAGCTCAAATACCCTCTCTGACTCACACACACACACACACACACACACACACACACACACACACACACACAGCAAACTCACACACACATGCACACACACACACACACACACACACACACACACACACACACACTCACACAACAGGCATACATCTAAACATTTTACAAACTTTTACACACAACAGACACTCACACTGCAAAAAAGCAGATGCACGCACACAGACACACACACACACACAGACAAACACACAGACACACACACACACACACACATACACACACACACACACACACACACACACACAGACACACACACACACATAGACAAACAGACACACACACAGAGACAGACACATTTAAGTGTGCACAGCAGACCTCATAGACTGATAAGAGGCACGGCGGGGATCTGATTCAGCGGGAGCCTCGTCACTGAGCCCCGGCAGTGGGCAGGCCTGGCCTCCCCTAATGACAACCAGCGCCGCCCGCCACGTACCCCCAGGAAAGTCAAACCAGATGCGCACGCGGAGACCAGGCTGCGTCACACCCAGACGACACACACACACACACACACACAGCGCTTCAGTTCAGACCTCACGTAGGCCAGCAGCTCCGCTCACCCATCCCTGTTATCGCCCACTTATCGTTCTTTCCTGACATCTGCTTGTCTGTCCAGCACTCAATCACTTTGGATGTGTGTGCGGTACACTTGGATGTGTGGAACTCCTGTGCATTTACACTGATGTGTTTCCACACACACACACCTTCATCCTAAGCCCATTGTAGCTGTGCATTTACACTGACGTCTTTCCACACACACACACCTTCATCCAAAGCCCGGTACATCAGAGCGGCTCCCTGGGCATTGAGTACTGAACTGATGACTTGGGTGGCCTCCCTCAGCCCCTTGCTCAGCTGGTGGAGCTAAATGATCATGGGGGTGTCTGTACAGTACGTACTGTATGTGGGGGTTTCAGTAGTTCCGTAGGGGCACAGTGTCTACCTGGATGCCCTTTTATGTTCTGTGAAGACAGATGCAGGCTGTGCTTGACAAGGTGGGGGGTGGAGGGGGGTGGAGCTCACCTGCTGGCCTATGGCCTTGCGTGGGGCGGAGGGCGTGTTGACGTAGGAGCTGACGGAGGAGCTGGTGTTGAGCTCATCTGTGTCCAGCGTATCGCTGATGCCACTGCTCACCGAGCTGCTATCATCCCAACTATGAGAGAGAGAGAGCGAGAGAGAGCGAGAGGGAGAGAGAGAGAGAGGGAGAGAGAGAGAGAGAGAGAGAGAGAAAGAGAGAGAGAGGGAGAGAGAGGGAGAGAGAGAGAGAGCATGAAACAAATGTATGAAAATGACATCCAAATGGGCAATGACACATAGAGAGCAACACAGGACCAAACTGCAGAGTGAGAGACGAAGAAAATAGAGTTTGACTTTCAAAATAACGTAACACTTTATGATAATAATATAATGGAAGCCAAATCAAGTCTCCAGTGTCTTTCAGTGTTACCACTGTCTTGCCCACACACCATTTCTCACTAAAGAAACCACACTGTTAGTTCTTTTGGTAGGGAGTGTGTGTATGAGCGTGTTTGTGTGTGTGTGTGTGTGTGTGTGTGTAAGAGAGAGAGAGAGAGAAAAGAGAGAAACAGAGAGAGAGACAGTAGAAGTACACACACACACACACACACACACATCCACCCACCCACCCACACACACACACCACCACCATATGGTTCAGCTCTGACCCAGGCAGGTCGAGCCGCGTGGGGCACAGACAGAGTGCCGGGGCTGGGGAGGGGAGGGGGGCAGTAGAGTGGGGTAGAGGGGGGTAGTGGGGCATTCCCCTCATGCCTGCGGCATTAGGCCCATCCACCCGCCCACCCGCCCACCCACCCAAAACTTGCTTTAATTAGTGCCCCACACTTTCCCTTCTCCCTTTTTACCATCCCCACGCACACACACACACACACACACACACACACACAGACACACACACACACACACACACACACACACACACACACACACACACACACGCACGCACACGCACCCACGCACGCACACACACACACGCACACACACACACACACACACACACACACGCACACACACACACACACTCTGCTTCTCCTCTCGGTCCTCTTTCTGTGCTGCGGCTCTGGCTGTCAGAAAGTATTATCGTGCATTCCGAGGCCTTTCAACTCAGCGCAGGGACAGAGGGGCGAGAGAGAGAGAGAGAGAGAGTACAAGGGTGCGAGAGACAGAGAGAGTGAGAGAGACAGAGAGTGCGAGAGAGAGAGAGAGAGAGAGAAAGAGAGAGATAGAGAGAGAGAGAGTGCGAGAGAGAGAGAAAACCGGCATTTAGAATTCCAGGGTCTGGCCGGACTTTTGTGTGGACGGAGGGGGAAAAAAGGCAGGAGGAGAGGAGGAGGAGAGGAGGAGAGGACGATCACTTGAGGACAATGGCTGAGGTTTAGTGAGAGGACACTCTGGAGAGGCACTGCACATCACCAGGCGCTGAGTGGCTGTTTCAGGGGCAGCAGAACGTGTTTACAAGGACATGAATTTACTTAGAAAAACTGCTTGTAGTGAAAGTGGCAATGGAGATTGTGTGAGTGAGTGTGTGTGTGTGTGTGTGTGTGTGTGTGTGTGTGCAAATTGAAAAGTTGGTGTACTATGTCTGCCAATTTTCCCATTCTCCCAACTCTCCATCACTCTCTCTCTCTCTCTAAGTCTCCCATTTTCAAACACACACACACACACACACACCCACGCGCGCACAAAACATACATATCAGCAACAGCATCCTGGTTTCCCACCACAGCACACACAAACACACACACACACACACACACACACACACACACACACACACACACACACACACACACACACACACACACACACACACACACACACACACACACACACACACACACACACACACACACACACACACACACACACACACACACACACACACACACACACACACACACACACCACACACCTAGTCCCTTCCCTTCCCTAAACCCCCGTTGTTGTAGCAGAAGACAATACTGGGCTCTGGCCACCAGCAGCAGCCCTGGCGGTTCCTCTCAGCGCCTGTCAACACCCGGCCCGGCCCACTGAGCCCGCTTATTGCTCACGTCCACTCAAGCAGAGCAAGTGCAGACTAAGGACAACAGGCGCATTAGAGATGAAAAATAAACTCCCCCCCCCCCCCCCCTCCGTCTAGTTCAAAAGGGGGGGTAGTCATAACTCAGTCTCAGGCATGACATGGAGAATGGCTGGCGTTCATTAACCTCGCAGGAGTGCGCCACAGGCTGACACATGACACATGACTAATGAGAGAGAGCCATGATAGGTAGGGATAGATAAAAATAACACACAGCACCTGCCAGCTCCACACACACATCAGGGCTGCAAGGTAGTTTTTTTTCCCTCAGTTGACAAAGGCAGTGTGTGTGTGTGCGTGTGTCTGTCTGTCTGTCTGTGTGTGTTTGTGTATGTCTGTCTCTGGGTGTGTCTGTCTGTGTGTGTGTGTGTGTGTGTGTGTGTGTGCTTGTTTGTTTGTTTGTTGTGTGTGTGTGTGTGTGTGTGTGTGTGTGTGTGTGTGTGTGTGTGTGTGTGTGTGCATGTGTGTGTGTGTGCACGTGTGTATGTGTAAGTGTGTGTGTTTGCGTGCATGCATGCTTGTGTGGTCCATCGATCAAAATCTACCCTGTCACAGCACACAAGCTTAAACACACAAACCCTGAAGTAGCTACAAGCAACATTCTTCAGCAGCACACAAACAAACGATCAGATCGCGTGAGCGCCGGTACCTTCCTGAGCCCAGCTCACACTCAGCAGACAGCAGCACGGGCGACGACCCCCTTCACACAGGTCCCCCCCCCCCCCCGCGTGGGCACTAGGCATTCGGTCCGAGCGCCGCAGACGCTGGCGAACAAACCCCTCGGCCTCCTTCTGGTCTTTTTCCGCCCGTTTTGGAGACAGTGAGGGAGATGGAGCACACACTCGGACAGTGGACAGACCCAGTGTGTGTGTCCTCTCGGTTTGGCAAAGCTGTATTCTTCCCTCATCTAGGCCCCCCCCCCCCCCCCCAAAAAAAGCTCTGACGAAGCTTCTGCCAGTGACCTCTCTGTTCCAAACTCGCGAGCGACTCCTTCGCGCCGCACACACAACAGAACCTCCACACATCCCCGCCAAACAATCCCTCTTTTCACAACAACTCCCTCTGTCCCTCCCTCCCTCCGGGGACTGGGGCTGCCCAGAGGAGAGGAGAGATGAGGACAGGAGAGGAGAGAGGAGGAGAAGAAGGAGAGGAAGAGAGAAGGGAGAAGAGAAGAGGAGAGGAGGGAGGGGAGAGGAGTGGAGCAGGTTGGAGAGGAGAGGAGGACAGGAGAGTAGAAGAGGGAGGAGGAGAGAGGAGAGGAGGAGATGAGGAGAGAAGAGAAGAGGAAAGGAGGACAAGGGCAGAGTGAAGAGCAAAACAGGAGAAGAGGAGGAGAAGAGAGGAGGAGGAAATGGCAGAGAGGAGACGAGTCTGTTTGGCCGGCTGAGTGGGCCAGAGGTAGAGAGAGAGGTAGAGAGAGAGAGAGAGAGAGAGAGAGAGAGAGAGAGAGAGAGAGAGAGAGAGAGACGCTTTTGGGAGGATCTCAGCCCGGGCCTCACTGCTCAAAAGAAAAGCCCTCTGGGCAGCCAGCACTCCAAAACACAAACACGTCTCTCAAAGGGGCTGTCACCGAGGGCAGTCTGCACTCCAGAACACAAACACGTCCTTCAAAAGGTGCTGTCAGGGCCAGGGGCGTCCAGGGCGCTGAGCGACCAGTCACTCTGAAACTGACCTGCTGCTGCCGTAGATCACTGGGCAGGTGCTTGTTACCGCTAATTACAATTCCACCAAATCATCCAAAGACTCTGTTGAGCTCCAGAGGCTTAAGCAGACGTTGTTTAAAAACACCCGTTTAGAACTCACTTTCTATCCACACACAAAGTAGTTCATTAGTTTTTAAGTGCTGAGCTCAGGACAGAGCCTCCGGTAATGAGTAGAATGTGTCCGTGATAAAAGTAACGAAGACCGAGGAATCAGCAAGGTGGCACTAATAAGCACATAGCATGACTCAGGGAAATAAGCACATAGCATGACTCAGGGAAATAAGCACATAGCATGACTTGGGGTAATAAGCACATAGCAAGTAATAAAAAACAAAAGAGCGGGCAGAGCAGCCCCCACTTCTCTATCTGCCACGCTGCCACGGGTTACATGGGGAGGAGAGTTTGGGAAAGAGGTTGCTGGTGTCACTGTGTGTTTGTTTAGCGACAAGAGAGAGACCTGAGAGGAGGGTGTGTGTGTGTGTGGGGGGGGGGGGGGGCAGGAGTCAAGCCGCAGGGTCAAACACTCTGCTGCACGCAAAACACAACACACAGACAACACACACACACACACACACACACACACACACACGTACACACACACAGAACATAAGACACACACATGATTGTTCCACTCCCCCATGTCTGCTTGTCTAGGGTGCCAGATTAGAGGCGAACCCCAAAGAGGTGAAGCGAAGGATCAGTGGGATCACTCCCGGCCAGGAAATTGGGCAGCCTTTGTGTGTGTGTGTGTGTGTGTGTGTGTTTCAGGGGGTTGTTGTGCATGAGTGTTGTTTAAAACTAGTGAAGGGTAATGAGCTATGGCTGAGCGTACACACACGTAAACACACACACAGAAGGAGAGAGAGAGAGAG